>NC_138771.1:1423007-1535507 GCF_965119305.1 Pelophylax lessonae | reverse complement strand
GAGAGGGATGGGATAGAGGGATGGGAGAGAGGAATGGATGGGAGAGACAGGGATGGATGGGAGAGACAGGGATGGGAGAGAGGGATGGATGGGAGAGACAGGGATGGATGGGAGAGACAGGGATGGGAGAGAGGGATGGATGGGAGAGAGAGGGATGGGATAGAGGGATGGGAGAGAGGAATGGATGGGAGAGACAGGGATGGGTGGGAGAGACAGGGATGGGAGAGAGGGATGGATGGGAGAGGGATGGATGGATGGGAGAGACAGGGATGGATGGAAGAGAGGGGTGGATGAGAGAGAGGGATGGATGGGAGAGAGGGATGAATGAGAGAGAGGGATGGGAAATAGGGATGGATGGGAGAGAGCAGACAGAAGAAGGCTTTTTGTTCTGCACTCCTGTGTGTGATCAGGATAACATGTGATGTCGGTGTGTGAGGGCTCCAGGAGTCGGTCCGGTCACATAGAAGAGGAGTTGTTTGCATGCAGGGGCTTGCGATGGACAGAGCAGTCTTGTGTCAGTGTGCGATAATCCTTTCATTAGACTCACCCCAATCCCTGAATTCCTCAGATCCCCATCACAACCAGCATCTGCTTTGCCGGGTGAAAGCACAACACACGTGGAGGGCGGGGCTTCACCTACTAGTTAACCCGGCAGCCTGCAGCTCATTGGTCCCTGGCTTTCTCTCCTGTCATGTGCAGAGCGGCCGAGGGACAGTGACTCACCTCGGGCTCGGCTCTCCCTTCTTGCAGCTAAAGGGGGGGGGGGGGTCAGCCAAGTCAAAGTTAGTGCAGACTAGTCCCGGCGTGAGAAGTTTGGTCCCGCACAACCGCAGCCAGCGCCATCCTTCCCGATGTTGGTGTCTCCCCTTCCTCCTTCAGGCAAATCAGGCGGCTGCGAGGCCCCAATGAGCGTGAGGCCTTCGGCATCCGCCTATTTTGCCTAATTAAAGAGCCGCCTCTGTTTTTCTTCACACAACAAATGTCCATTGAACATGTCCCTTTTCCTCTTCACATTGAACATGTCCCTTTTCCTCTTCACATTGAACATGTCCCTTTGCTTGTCTCTTCACATAGCAAACAGTGCATTTATTTATTTCCACATAGAAATAGTCCAAGACCTCACCTTGAGAAGTCTTCAGTCTTAATTAATTTCCCCTTCACACAGGAACTGTCCATTGGTTTCTTTTCACATAGAAACGATCCTTGAGTAGTCTTCACACTTGTTACCCTCCTCAGCGCACATCGCTCCAGGAGGTCTTCCCCTCCTATGCTCACACAGCTTCAGGGGGCACCCATCTGATTGTCCTCCGCTGCCCACACGGCGTCAGGAGGCAGCAATCCTTCTCCCAGGCTCTCACAGCGTCGGGAGGCACACATCTGACTGTCCTCCTCTCCCCAGCCCACACGGCGTCAGGAGGCAGCAATCCTTAGACTTCCTTTGGACAAATTATAGAGGCCTTCATTTCCTCATTCTGAACAGCTGAATGGTTTTCAACTTCCTGCTGGCTATCTCTGCAGCCGACACCCTATAGTAATTGGTGAATTTTCTAAACCAGGTGGAAATGTATCTCCTGTCTGTGACTACATCCACAGATTTACCTGACTTTCTGTCACAAGTGTATATAGAGAGACGTCCCAATACTTTTGGTAATATAGAGTATATTTCTTTCCACAACAATCTGTTATCTGTAGAAAAGAAGGCGCGGAAGGTTGTGCGCGTTGTGGCGTTGTGGCGTTGTGGCGTTGTGACGTTGGTAGGAAAGTGGTGGAGATGAAGACTTCAGTTATGGAAGTTTTCCTGACAGCAGCCGGTTTAATAATGAAAAGATGGCGGGAATGATGCGAGCGGGAATGATGAGAGCGGGAATGATGCAAGCGGGAATGATGCGAGCGGGAATGATGCGAGCGGGAATGATGAGAGCGGGAATGATGCGAGCGGGAATGATGAGAGCGGGAATGATGCGAGCGGGATAACAGCTTGCAGAGGAATCTCACACTTCAGTTGCTCGTGTTCCACCTTCTCAGCGAGATTAGAAGACTCGTGTTCCTCTAATTGCACGGATGTCACCGCCTGCGAGATAAACATTCTCCTCCATCACACATATTTACCTTCCTGAGACCCTGTCATCAACATCAAAACGCGTCGGCACTGCCGGGGAAATGAAAACCAAAGTCACCTGTTTAATTGCTTTGGAGAGAGGGAGAGAAATGTGTGATGGGCGCACCGGACGCCTACAAAGCACAGGAGGCTTCCATTATGTTCCTGACAAAAAAACGACGCCGCTCCCCGTTCACCTCCCGCTTTCTTCCTGACAAGATGGAGTTTGTCAACAGGAAGCCGTGTGCTTGGAAGGTAACTCAGAAATGGCGTGTCGCCCGCGGCGGAGGGGGAGGGGGGGCGTCGCTCTGAGGAAGTTTGATAGAGTCATAGAATGCAGAAAAAGTTTCACAGGCAATGAGGGATGAGGAGCTCCTGCCGGAACCCCGATTCCTCCTCCAAAATCCTCGCACGGGACTGGTGTGTCAGCAAACCCATTGCTCCTGCTGAAGTCATAGAGAGAGAGCTCAGCGTTCGCACTGTGATGTCATTTATGGTCGGTGATGTCACCCAGGAGACCCCGCCTCCTTTGTATATAACAGCTGTCATCTGCTTGCCCTGTAATTCACCCGCAGGCAAGCAAACATCCCCCGATGTGTTACAGGGAAAATGTAAAGAATACTCTCCATATCCTCAGTGTAGTGTCTGACCTCAGGGGATACACAGAGAGGAAACAAATACTCAGACAGAAGTTGTACCTGTTTTTCTGCAGCGAGTGTCAAACACAAGGCCGACAAGACCATTTCATGTGACCCGCTCCCCTAGGGGCAGATGAGGTGAAAGAGAGCTGAATCCTACACACTGTGCATAGCACACCCCTAAACCCTGCACTATGTACACAGCATGTCCCTGTACCCTGCACTCTGTACACAGCACATCCCTGAACCCTGCACTCTGTACACAGCACATCCCTGAACCCTGCTTTCTGTACACAGCGCACCCCTGAATCCTGCACTCTGTACATAGCACATCCCTGAACCCTGCACTCTGTATACAGTGCATCCCTGAACCCTGCACTCTGTACACAGCGCACCCCTGAACCCTGCACTCTGCATACAGCATGTCCCTGTACCCTGCACTCTGTACACAGCACATCCCTGAACCCTGCTTTCTGTACACAGCGCACCCCTGAATCCTGCACTCTGTACATAGCACATCCCTGAACCCTGCACTCTGTACACAGTGCGTCCCTGAACCCTGCATTCTGTACATGTCACACCCCTGAACCCTGCACTCTGTACATGTCACACCCCTGAACCCTGCACTCTGCACACAGCATGTCCCTGAAACCCGCACTCTGAACTCAGCATGTCCCCGAACCCTGCACTCTGTACATAGAGAATCCCTGAATCCTGCACTCTGTACATAGCGCACCCCTGAAACCTGCACTCTGTACATAGAGAATCCCTGAACCCTGCACTCTGTGCACAGCGCACCCCTGAACCCTGCACTCTGCATACAGCATGTCCCTGTACCCTGCACTCTGTACACAGCACATCCCTGAACCCTGCTTTCTGTACACAGCGCACCCCTGAACCCTGCACTCTGCACACAGCATGTCCCTGAAACCCGCACTCTGAACTCAGCATGTCCCCGAACCCTGCACTCTGTACATAGCGAATCCCTGAAACCTGAACTCTGTACACAGCATGTCCCTGAACCCTGCACTCTGTACATAGAGAATCCCTGAACCCTGCACTCTGTACATAGCGCACCCCTGAACCCTGCACTCTGTACGTAGCGCACCCCTGAAACCTGCACTCTGTACATAGAGAATCCCTGAACCCTGCACTCTGCATAACGCAAGTCCCTGTACCCTGCACTCTGTACACAGCACATCCCTGAACCCTGCTTTCTTTACACAGTGCGTCCCTGAACCCTGCATTCTGTACATGTCACACCCCTGAACCCTGCACTCTGTACATGTCACACCCCTGAACCCTGCACTCTGTACATGTCACACCCCTGAACCCTGCACTCTGCACACAGCATGTCCCTGAAACCCGCACTCTGAACTCAGCATGTTCCCGAACCCTGCACTCTGTACATAGCGAATCCCTGAACCCTGCACTCTGTACATAGCGCACCCCTGAAACCTGCACTCTGTACATAGAGAATCCCTGAACCCTGCACTCTGTGCACAGCACGCCCCTGAACCCTGCACCCTATACACAGCGCCCCCCCCCCCCCGAACCCTGCACTCTGTACATGTCACACCCCTGAACCCTGCACTATGTACATGTCACACCCCTGAACCCTGCACTCTGCACACAGCATGTCCCTGAAACCCGCACTCTGAACTCAGCATGTCCCTAAACCCTGCACTCTATACATAGCATGTCCCCGAACCCTGCACTCTGTACATAGCGAATCCCTGAAACCTGCACTCTGTACACAGCATGTCCCTGAACCCTGCACTCTGTACATAGCGCACCCCTGAACCCTTCACTCTGTACACAGCGCCCCCCCCCCCCCCCTGAACCCTGCACTCTGTACATAGTATGTCCCTGAACCCTGCACTCCACTCTGTACACAGCACTCTCCTGAACCCTTCACTCTGTACACAGCGCCCCCCCCCCTGAACCCTGCACTCTGTACATAGCGCACCCCTGAACCCTGCACTCTGTATATAGCGTACCAATGGACCCTGCACGCTGTCCATAGCGCACCCCGGAACCCTGCACTCTGTACACAGCATGTCCCTGAAACCCGCACTCTGTACATAGAGAATCCCTAAACCCTGCACTCTGTTTTTTGATCTTTTGCTTTTGAAGGTAAAGAAGAGATTTGGGGTATTTTGACCCAAAGATGTCTCCATAAAGAGGACCTGTCATCCCTATTCCTAATACAGGAGATCCCTCCATAAAGAGGACCTGTCATCCCTATTCCTATTACAGGGGATCTCTCCATAAAAAGGACCTGTCATCCCTATTCCTATTACAGGGGATCCCTCCATAAAGAGGACCTGTCATCCCTATTCCTATTACAGGGGATCCCTCCATAAAGAGGACCCGTCATCCCTATTCCTATTACAGGGGATCCCTCCATAAAGAGGACCTGTCATCCCTATTCCTATTACAGGGGATCCCTCCATAAAGAGGACCTGTCATCCCTATTCCTATTACAGGGGATCCCTCCATAAAGAGGACCTGTCATCCCTATTCCTATTACAGGGGATCCCTCCATAAAGAGGATCTGTCATCCCTATTCCTATTACAGGGGATCCCTCCATAAAGAGGACCTGTCATCCCTATTCCTATTACAGGGGATCTCTCCATAAAAAGGACCTGTCATCCCTATTCCTATTACAGGGGATCCCTCCATAAAGAGAACCTGCCATCCCTATTCCTATTACAGGGGATCCCTCCATAAAGAGGACCTGTCATCCCTATTCCTATTACAGGGGATCCCTCCATAAAGAGGACCCGTCATCCCTATTCCTATTACAGGGGATCTCTCCATAAAGAGGACCTGTCATCCCTATTCCTATTACAGGGGATCCCTCCATAAAGAGGACCTGTCATCCCTATTCCTATTACAGGGGATCTCTCCATAAAGAGGATCTGTCATCCCTATTCCTATTACAGGGGATCCCTCCATAAAGAGGACCTGTCATCCCTATTCCTATTACAGGGGATCCCTCCATAAAGAGGATCTGTCATCCCTATTCCTATTACAGGGGATCCCTCCATAAAGGGGACCTGTCATCCCTATTCCTATTACAGGGGATCCCTCCATAAAGAGGACCTGTCATCCCTATTCCTATTACAGGGGATCTCTCCATAAAGAGGATCTGTCATCCCTATTCCTATTACAGGGGATCCCTCCATAAAGAGGACCTGTCATCCCTATTCCTATTACAGGGGATCCCTCCATAAAGAGGATCTGTCATCCCTATTCCTATTACAGGGGATCCCTCCATAAAGGGGACCTGTCATCCCTATTCCTATTACAGGGGATCCCTCCATAAAGAGGATCTGTCATCCCTATTCCTATTACAGGAGATCCCTCCATAAAGAGGACCTGTCATCCCTATTTCTATAACAGGGGATCCCTCCATAAAGAGAACCTGTCATCCCTATTCCTATTACAGGGGATCCCTCCATAAAGAGGACCCGTCATCCCTATTCCTATTACAGGGGATCCCCCCATAAAGAAGACCCGTCATCCCTATTCCTATTACAGGAGATCTCTCCATAAAGAGGATCTGTCATCCCTATTCCTATTACAGGGGATCCCTCCATAAAGAGGACCCGTCATCCCTATTCCTATTACAGGGGATCCCTCCATAAAGAGGACCTGTCATCCCTATTCCTATTACAGGGGATCCCTCTATAAAGAGGACCTGTCATCCCTATTCCTATTACAGAAAATCCCCCCATAAAGAAGACCTTTCATCCCTATTCCTATTACAGGAGATCTCTCCATAAAGAGGATCTGTCATCCCTATTCCTATTACAGGGGATCCCTCCATAAAGAGGACCCGTCATCCCTATTCCTATTACAGGGGATCTCTCCATAAAGAGGACCTGTCATCCCTATTCCTATTACAGGGGATCTCTCCATAAAGAGGACCTGTCATCCCTATTCCTATTACAGGGGATCCCTCCATAAAGAGGACCTGTCATCCCTATTCCTATTACAGGGGATCCCTCCATAAAGAGCACCCGTCATCCCTATTACTATTACAGGGGATCCCTCCATAAAGAGGACCCGTCATCCCTATTCCTATTACAGGGATCCCTCCATAAAGAGGACCCGTCATCCCTTTTCCTATTACAGGGGATCCCTCCATAAAGAGGATCTGTCATCCCTATTCCTATTACAGGGGATCCCTCCATAAAGAGGACCCGTCATCCCTATTCCTATTACAGGGATCCCTCCATAAAGAGGACCTGTCATCCCTATTCCTATTACAGGAGATCTCTCCATAAAGAGGACCTGTCATCCCTATTCCTATTACAGGGGATCCCTCCATAAAGAGGACCCGTCATCCCTATTCCTATTACAGGGGATCCCTCCATAAAGAGGACCTGTCATCCCTATTCCTATTACAGGGGATCCCTCCATAAAGAGGACCCGTCATCCCTATTCCTATTACAGGGATCCCTCCATAAAGAGGACCTGTCATCCCTATTCCTATTACAGGAGATCTCTCCATAAAGAGGACCTGTCATCCCTATTCCTATTACAGGGGATCCCTCCATAAAGAGGACCCGTCATCCCTATTCCTATTACAGGGGATCCCTCCATAAAGAGGACCTGTCATCCCTATTCCTATTACAGGGGATCCCTCCATAAAGAGGACCTGTCATCCCTATTCCTATTACAGGGGATCCCTCCATAAAGAGGACCTGTCATCCCTATTCCTATTACAGGGGATCTCTCCATAAAAAGGACCTGTCATCCCTATTCCTATTACAGGGGATCCCTCCATAAAGAGAACCTGCCATCCCTATTCCTATTACAGGGGATCCCTCCATAAAGAGGACCTGTCATCCCTATTCCTATTACAGGGGATCCCTCCATAAAGAGGACCCGTCATCCCTATTCCTATTACAGGGGATCTCTCCATAAAGAGGACCTGTCATCCCTATTCCTATTACAGGGGATCCCTCCATAAAGAGGACCTGTCATCCCTATTCCTATTACAGGGGATCTCTCCATAAAGAGGATCTGTCATCCCTATTCCTATTACAGGGGATCCCTCCATAAAGAGGACCTGTCATCCCTATTCCTATTACAGGGGATCCCTCCATAAAGAGGACCTGTCATCCCTATTCCTATTACAGGGGATCCCTCCATAAAGAGGACCTGTCATCCCTATTTCTATTACAGGGGATCCCTCCATAAAGAGGACCTGTCATCCCTATTCCTATTACAGGGGATCTCTCCATAAAGAGGATCTGTCATCCCTATTCCTATTACAGGGGATCCCTCCATAAAGAGGACCTGTCATCCCTATTCCTATTACAGGGGATCCCTCCATAAAGAGGATCTGTCATCCCTATTCCTATTACAGGGGATCCCTCCATAAAGGGGACCTGTCATCCCTATTCCTATTACAGGGGATCCCTCCATAAAGAGGATCTGTCATCCCTATTCCTATTACAGGAGATCCCTCCATAAAGAGGACCTGTCATCCCTATTTCTATAACAGGGGATCCCTCCATAAAGAGAACCTGTCATCCCTATTCCTATTACAGGGGATCCCTCCATAAAGAGGACCCGTCATCCCTATTCCTATTACAGGGGATCCCCCCATAAAGAAGACCCGTCATCCCTATTCCTATTACAGGAGATCTCTCCATAAAGAGGATCTGTCATCCCTATTCCTATTACAGGGGATCCCTCCATAAAGAGGACCTGTCATCCCTATTCCTATTACAGGGGATCCCTCTATAAAGAGGACCTGTCATCCCTATTCCTATTACAGGGGATCTCTCCATAAAGAGGACCCGTCATCCCTATTCCTATTACAGGGGATCCCTCCATAAAGAGGACCTGTCATCCCTATTCCTATTACAGGGGATCCCTCCATAAAGAGGACCTGTCATCCCTATTCCTATTACAGGGGATCCCTCCATAAAGAGGATCTGTCATCCCTATTCCTATTACAGGAGATCCCTCCATAAAGAGGACCTGTCATCCCTATTTCTATTACAGGGGATCCCTCCATAAAGAGAACCTGTCATCCCTATTCCTATTACAGGGGATCCCTCCATAAAGAGGACCCGTCATCCCTATTCCTATTACAGGGGATCCCCCCATAAAGAAGACCTTTCATCCCTATTCCTATTACAGGAGATCTCTCCATAAAGAGGACCCGTCATCCCTATTCCTATTACAGGGGATCTCTCCATAAAGAGGACCTGTCATCCCTATTCCTATTACAGGGGATCTCTCCATAAAGAGGACCTGTCATCCCTATTCCTATTACAGGGGATCCCTCCATAAAGAGGACCTGTCATCCCTATTCCTATTACAGGGGATCCCTCCATAAAGAGCACCCGTCATCCCTATTACTATTACAGGGGATCCCTCCATAAAGAGGACCCGTCATCCCTATTCCTATTACAGGGATCCCTCCATAAAGAGGACCCGTCATCCCTATTCCTATTACAGGGGATCCCTCCATAAAGAGGACCCGTCATCCCTATTCCTATTACAGGGATCCCTCCATAAAGAGGACCTGTCATCCCTTTTCCTATTACAGGGGATCCCTCCATAAAGAGGACCTGTCATCCCTATTCCTATTACAGGGATCCCTCCATAAAGAGGATCTGTCATCCCTTTTCCTATTACAGGGGATCCCTCCATAAAGGAGACCTGTCATCCCTATTCCTATTACAGGGGATCCCCCCATAAAGAAGACCTTTCATCCCTATTCCTATTACAGGAGATCTCTCCATAAAGAGGATCTGTCATCCCTATTCCTATTACAGGGGATCCCTCCATAAAGAGGACCCGTCATCCCTATTCCTATTACAGGGGATCTCTCCATAAAGAGGACCTGTCATCCCTATTCCTATTACAGGGGATCTCTCCATAAAGAGGACCTGTCATCCCTATTCCTATTACAGGGGATCCCTCCATAAAGAGGACCTGTCATCCCTATTCCTATTACAGGGGATCCCTCCATAAAGAGCACCCGTCATCCCTATTACTATTACAGGGGATCCCTCCATAAAGAGGACCCGTCATCCCTATTCCTATTACAGGGATCCCTCCATAAAGAGGACCCGTCATCCCTTTTCCTATTACAGGGGATCCCTCCATAAAGAGGATCTGTCATCCCTATTCCTATTACAGGGGATCCCTCCATAAAGAGGACCCGTCATCCCTATTCCTATTACAGGGATCCCTCCATAAAGAGGACCCGTCATCCCTTTTCCTATTACAGGGGATCCCTCCATAAAGAGGACCTGTCATCCCTTTTCCTATTACAGGGGATCCCTCCATAAAGGGGACCTGTCATCCCTATTCCTATTACAGGGGATCCCTCCATAAAGAGGATCTGTCATCCCTATTCCTATTACAGGGGATCCCTCCATAAAGAGGACCTGTCATCCCTATTCCTATTACAGGGGATCTCTCCATAAAGAGGACCTGTCATTTCTATTCCTATTACAGGGGATCCCTCCATAAAGAAGACCTGTCATCCCTATTCCTTTTACAGGGGATCCCTCCATAAAGAGGACCAGTCATCCCTATTCCTATTACAGGGGATCCCTCCATAAAGAGGACCTGTCATCCCTATTCCTATTACAGGGGATCTCTCCATAAAGAGGACCTGTCATCCCTATTCCTATTACAGGGATCCCTCCATAAAGAGGACCTGTCACCCCTATTCCTATTACAGGGGATCTCTCCATAAAGAGGACCTGTGATCCCTATTCCTATTACAGGGGATCCCTCCATAAAGAGGACCCGTCATCCCTATTCTTATTACAGGGGATCCCTCCATAAAGAGGACCCGTCATCCCTATTCCTATTACAGGGGATCCCTCCATAAAGAGGACCTGTCATCCCTATTCCTATTACAGGAGATCCCTCCATAAAGAGGACCTGTCACCCCTATTCCTATTACAGGGGATCTCTCCATAAAGAGGACCTGTGATCCCTATTCCTATTACAGGGGATCCCTCCATAAAGAGGACCCGTCATCCCTATTCTTATTACAGGGGATCCCTCCATAAAGAGGACCCGTCATCCCTATTCCTATTACAGGGGATCCCTCCATAAAGAGGACCTGTCATCCCTATTCCTATTACAGGGGATCCCTCCATAAAGAGGATCTGTCATCCCTATTCCTATTACAGGGGATCCCTCCATAAAGAGGATCTGTCATCCCTATTCCTATTACAGGGGATCCCTCCATAAAGAGGACCTGTCATCCCTATTCCTATTACAGGGGATCCCTCCATAAAGAGGACCTGTCATCCCTATTCCTATTACAGGGGATCCCTCCATAAAGAGGACCTGTCATCCCTATTCCTATTACAGGGGATCCCTCCATAAAGAGGACCTGTCATCCCTATTCCTATTACAGGGGATCCCTCCATAAAGAGGACCTGTCATCCCTATTCCTATTACAGGGGATCCCTCCATAAAGGGGATCTTTCATCCCTATTCCTATTACAGGGGATCCCTCCATAAAGGGGAAGGGTCATCCCTATTCCTATTACAGGGGATCCCTCCATAAAGAGGATCTGTCATCCCTATTCCTATTACAGGAGATCCCTCCATAAAGAGGACCTGTCATCCCTATTCCTATTACAGGGGGATCCCTCCATAAAGAGGATCTGTCATCCCTATTTCTATTACAGGGGATCCCTCCATAAAGAGAACCTGTCATCCCTATTCCTATTACAGGGGATCCCTCCATAAAGGGGACCTGTCATCCCTATTCCTATTACAGGGGATCCCTCCATAAAGGGGATCTGTCATCCCTATTCCTATTACAGGGGATCCCTCCATAAAGGGGACCTGTCATCCCTATTCCTATTACAGGGGATCCCCCCATAAAGAAGACCTGTCATCCCTATTCCTATTACAGGAGATCTCTCCATAAAGAGGATCTGTCATCCCTATTCCTATTACAGGGGATCTCTCCATAAAGAGGACCTGTCATCCCTATTCCTATTACAGGGGATCCCTCCATAAAGAGGACCTGTCATCCCTATTCCTATTACAGGGGATCCCTCCATAAAGAGGACCTGTCATCCCTATTCCTATTACAGGGGATCCCTCCATAAAGAGCACCCGTCATCCCTATTACTATTACAGGGGATCCCTCCATAAAGAGGACCCGTCATCCCTATTCCTATTACAGGGATCCCTCCATAAAGAGGACCTGTCATCCCTTTTCCTATTACAGGGGATCCCTCCATAAAGAGGATCTGTCATCCCTATTCCTATTACAGGGGATCCCTCCATAAAGAGGACCCGTCATCCCTATTCCTATTACAGGGATCCCTCCATAAAGAGGACCCGTCATCCCTATTCCTATTACAGGGGATCCCTCCATAAAGAGGACCCGTCATCCCTATTCCTATTACAGGGGATCTCTCCATAAAGAGGACCTGTCATTTCTATTCCTATTACAGGGGATCCCTCCATAAAGAGGACCTGTCATCCCTATTCCTTTTACAGGGGATCCCTCCATAAAGAGGACCCGTCATCCCTATTCCTATTACAGGGGATCCCTCCATAAAGAGGACCTGTCATCCCTATTCCTATTACAGGGATCCCTCCATAAAGAGGACCTGTCACCCCTATTCCTATTACAGGGGATCCCTCCATAAAGAGGACCTGTCATCCCTATTCCTATTACAGGGGATCCCTCCATAAAGAGGACCCGTCATCCCTATTCCTATTACAGGGGATCCCTCCATAAAGAGGACCTGTCATCCCTATTCCTACTACAGGGGATCTCTCCATAAAGAGGACCTGTCATCCCTATTCCTATTACAGGGGATCTCTCCATAAAGAGGACCCGTCATCCCTATTCCTATTACAGGGGATCCCTCCATAAAGAGGACCTGTCACCCCTATTCCTATTACAGGGGATCCCTCCATAAAGAGGACCTGTCATCCCTATTCCTATTACAGAGGATCCCTCCATAAAGAGGACCTGTCACCCCTATTCCTATTACAGGGGATCCCTCCATAAAGAGGACCTGTCACCCCTATTCCTATTACAGGGGATCCCTCCATAAAGAGGACCTGTCATCCCTATTCCTATTACAGAGGATCCCTCCATAAAGAGGACCTGTCACCCCTATTCCTATTACAGGGGATCCCTCCATAAAGAGGACCTGTCATCCCTATTCCTATTACAGGGGATCCCTCCATAAAGAGGACCCGTCATCCCTATTCCTATTACAGGGGATCCCTCCATAAAGAGGACCTGTCATCCCTATTCCTATTACAGGGGATCTCTCCATAAAGAGGACCTGTCATCCCTATTCCTATTACAGGGGATCTCTCCATAAAGAGGACCTGTCATCCCTATTCCTATTACAGGGGATCCCTCCATAAAGAGGACCTGTCATCCCTATTCCTATTACAGGAGATCCCTCCATAAAGAGGACCTGTGATCCCTATTCCTATTACAGGGGATCCCTCCATAAAGAGGACCTGTCATCCCTATTCCTATTACAGGGGATCCCTCCATAAAGAGGACCCGTCATCCCTATTCCTATTACAGGGGATCCCTCCATAAAGAGGACCTGTCATCCCTATTCCTATTACAGGAGATCCCTCCATAAAGAGGACCTGTCATCCCTATTCCTATTACAGGGGATCTCTCCATAAAGAGGACCGGTCATCCCTATTCCTATTACAGGGGATCCCTCCATAAAGAGGACCTGTCATCCCTATTCCTATTACAGGAGATCCCTCCATAAAGAGGATCTGTCATCCCTATTGCTATTACAGGGGATCCCTCCATAAAGCGGACCCGTCATCCCTATTCCTATTACAGGGATCCCTCCATAAAGAGGACCTGTCACCCCTATTCCTATTACAGGGGATCCCTCCATAAAGAGGACCTGTCATCCCTATTCCTATTACAGGGGATCCCTCCATAAAGAGGACCCGTCATCCCTATTCCTATTACAGGGGATCCCTCCATAAAGAGGACCCGTCATCCCTATTCCTATTACAGGGGATCCCTCCATAAAGAGGACCTGTCATCCCTATTCCTATTACAGGGGATCCCTCCATAAAGAGGACCTGTCATCCCTATTCCTATTACAGGGGATCCCTCCATAAAGAGGATCTGTCATCCCTATTCCTATTACAGGGGATCCCTCCATAAAGAGGACCTGTCATCCCTATTCCTATTACAGGGGATCCCTCCATAAAGAGGACCTGTGATCCCTATTCCTATTACAGGGGATCCCTCCATAAAGAGGACCCGTCATCCCTATTCCTATTACAGGGGATCCCTCCATAAAGAGGACCTGTCATCCCTATTCCTATTACAGGGGATCCCTCCATAAAGAGGACCCGTCATCCCTATTCCTATTACAGGGGATCTTTCCATAAAGAGGATCTGTCATCCCTATTCCTATTACAGGGGATCCCTCCATAAAGAGGACCCGTCATCCCTATTCCTATTACAGGGGATCCCTCCATAAATAAGACCTGTCATCCCTATTCCTATTACAGGAGATCCCTCCATAAAGAGGATCTGTCATCCCTATTCCTATTACAGGGGATCCCTCCATAAAGAGGACCTGTCATCCCTATTCCTATTACAGGGGATCTCTCCATAAAGAGGATCTGTCATCCCTATTCCTATTACAGGGGATCCCTCCATAAAGAGGACCTGTCATCCCTATTCCTATTACAGGGGATCCCTCCATAAAGAGGACCTGTCATCCCTATTCCTATTACAGGGGATCCCCCATAAAGAGGACCCGTCATCCCTATTCCTATTACAGGGGATCCCTCCATAAAGAGGACCTGTCATCCCTATTCCTATTACAGGGGATCCCTCCATAAAGAGGACCCGTCATCCCTATTCCTATTACAGGGGATCCCTCCATAAAGAGGATCTGTCATCCCTATTCCTATTACAGGGGATCCCTCCATAAAGAGGACCTGTCATCCCTATTCGTATTACAGGAGATCTCTCCATAAAGAGGACCTGTCATCCCTATTCCTATTACAGGGGATCCCTCCATAAAGAGGACCCGTCATCCCTATTCCTATTACAGGGGATCCCTCCATAAAGAGGACCTGTCATCCCTATTCCTATTACAGGGGATCCCTCCATAAAGAGGACCTGTCATCCCTATTCCTATTACAGGGGATCCCTCCATAAAGAGGACCTGTCATCCCTATTCCTATTACAGGGGATCCCTCCATAAAGAGGATCTGTCATCCCTATTCCTATTACAGGGGATCCCTCCATAAAGAGGACCTGTCATCCCTATTCCTATTACAGGGGATCTCTCCATAAAAAGGACCTGTCATCCCTATTCCTATTACAGGGGATCCCTCCATAAAGAGAACCTGCCATCCCTATTCCTATTACAGGGGATCCCTCCATAAAGAGGACCTGTCATCCCTATTCCTATTACAGGGGATCTCTCCATAAAGAGGACCTGTCATCCCTATTCCTATTACAGGGGATCCCTCCATAAAGAGGACCTGTCATCCCTATTCCTATTACAGGGGATCTCTCCATAAAAAGGATCTGTCATCCCTATTCCTATTACAGGGGATCCCTCCATAAAGAGGACCTGTCATCCCTATTCCTATTACAGGGGATCCCTCCATAAAGAGGACCTGTCATCCCTATTCCTATTACAGGGGATCCCTCCATAAAGAGGACCTGTCATCCCTATTTCTATTACAGGGGATCCCTCCATAAAGAGGACCTGTCATCCCTATTCCTATTACAGGGGATCTCTCCATAAAGAGGATCTGTCATCCCTATTCCTATTACAGGGGATCCCTCCATAAAGAGGATCTGTCATCCCTATTCCTATTACAGGGGATCCCTCCATAAAGAGGACCTGTCATCCCTATTTCTATAACAGGGGATCCCTCCATAAAGAGAACCTGTCATCCCTATTCCTATTACAGGGGATCCCTCCATAAAGAGGACCTGTCATCCCTATTCCTATTACAGGGGATCCCCCCATAAAGAAGACCCGTCATCCCTATTCCTATTACAGGAGATCTCTCCATAAAGAGGATCTGTCATCCCTATTCCTATTACAGGGGATCCCTCCATAAAGAGGACCCGTCATCCCTATTCCTATTACAGGGGATCCCTCCATAAAGAGGACCTGTCATCCCTATTCCTATTACAGGGGATCCCTCTATAAAGAGGACCTGTCATCCCTATTCCTATTACAGGGGATCTCTCCATAAAGAGGACCCGTCATCCCTATTCCTATTACAGGGGATCCCTCCATAAAGAGGACCTGTCATCCCTATTCCTATTACAGGGGATCCCTCCATAAAGAGGACCTGTCATCCCTATTCCTATTACAGGGGATCCCTCCATAAAGAGGATCTGTCATCCCTATTCCTATTACAGGAGATCCCTCCATAAAGAGGACCTGTCATCCCTATTTCTATTACAGGGGATCCCTCCATAAAGAGGACCCGTCATCCCTATTCCTATTACAGGGGATCCCCCCATAAAGAAGACCTTTCATCCCTATTCCTATTACAGGAGATCTCTCCATAAAGAGGATCTGTCATCCCTATTCCTATTACAGGGGATCCCTCCATAAAGAGGACCCGTCATCCCTATTCCTATTACAGGGGATCTCTCCATAAAGAGGACCTGTCATCCCTATTCCTATTACAGGGGATCTCTCCATAAAGAGGACCTGTCATCCCTATTCCTATTACAGGGGATCCCTCCATAAAGAGGACCTGTCATCCCTATTCCTATTACAGGGGATCCCTCCATAAAGAGGACCTGTCATCCCTATTCCTATTACAGGGGATCCCCCATAAAGAGGACCCGTCATCCCTATTCCTATTACAGGGGATCCCTCCATAAAGAGGATCTGTCATCCCTATTCCTATTACAGGGGATCCCTCCATAAAGAGGACCTGTCATCCCTATTCCTATTACAGGGGATCCCTCCATAAAGAGGACCCGTCATCCCTATTCCTATTACAGGGGATCCCTCCATAAAGAGGATCTGTCATCCCTATTCCTATTACAGGGGATCCCTCCATAAAGAGGACCTGTCATCCCTATTCCTATTACAGGAGATCTCTCCATAAAGAGGACCTGTCATCCCTATTCCTATTACAGGGGATCCCTCCATAAAGAGGACCCGTCATCCCTATTCCTATTACAGGGGATCCCTCCATAAAGAGGACCTGTCATCCCTATTCCTATTACAGGGGATCCCTCCATAAAGAGGACCTGTCATCCCTATTCCTATTACAGGGGATCCCTCCATAAAGAGGACCTGTCATCCCTATTCCTATTACAGGGGATCCCTCCATAAAGAGGATCTGTCATCCCTATTCCTATTACAGGGGATCCCTCCATAAAGAGGACCTGTCATCCCTATTCCTATTACAGGGGATCTCTCCATAAAAAGGACCTGTCATCCCTATTCCTATTACAGGGGATCCCTCCATAAAGAGAACCTGCCATCCCTATTCCTATTACAGGGGATCCCTCCATAAAGAGGACCTGTCATCCCTATTCCTATTACAGGGGATCTCTCCATAAAGAGGACCTGTCATCCCTATTCCTATTACAGGGGATCCCTCCATAAAGAGGACCTGTCATCCCTATTCCTATTACAGGGGATCTCTCCATAAAGAGGATCTGTCATCCCTATTCCTATTACAGGGGATCCCTCCATAAAGAGGACCTGTCATCCCTATTCCTATTACAGGGGATCCCTCCATAAAGAGGACCTGTCATCCCTATTCCTATTACAGGGGATCCCTCCATAAAGAGGACCTGTCATCCCTATTTCTATTACAGGGGATCCCTCCATAAAGAGGACCTGTCATCCCTATTCCTATTACAGGGGATCTCTCCATAAAGAGGATCTGTCATCCCTATTCCTATTACAGGGGATCCCTCCATAAAGAGGATCTGTCATCCCTATTCCTATTACAGGGGATCCCTCCATAAAGAGGACCTGTCATCCCTATTTCTATAACAGGGGATCCCTCCATAAAGAGAACCTGTCATCCCTATTCCTATTACAGGGGATCCCTCCATAAAGAGGACCTGTCATCCCTATTCCTATTACAGGGGATCCCCCCATAAAGAAGACCCGTCATCCCTATTCCTATTACAGGAGATCTCTCCATAAAGAGGATCTGTCATCCCTATTCCTATTACAGGGGATCCCTCCATAAAGAGGACCCGTCATCCCTATTCCTATTACAGGGGATCCCTCCATAAAGAGGACCTGTCATCCCTATTCCTATTACAGGGGATCCCTCTATAAAGAGGACCTGTCATCCCTATTCCTATTACAGGGGATCTCTCCATAAAGAGGACCCGTCATCCCTATTCCTATTACAGGGGATCCCTCCATAAAGAGGACCTGTCATCCCTATTCCTATTACAGGGGATCCCTCCATAAAGAGGACCTGTCATCCCTATTCCTATTACAGGGGATCCCTCCATAAAGAGGATCTGTCATCCCTATTCCTATTACAGGAGATCCCTCCATAAAGAGGACCTGTCATCCCTATTTCTATTACAGGGGATCCCTCCATAAAGAGAACCTGTCATCCCTATTCCTATTACAGGGGATCCCTCCATAAAGAGGACCCGTCATCCCTATTCCTATTACAGGGGATCCCCCCATAAAGAAGACCTTTCATCCCTATTCCTATTACAGGAGATCTCTCCATAAAGAGGATCTGTCATCCCTATTCCTATTACAGGGGATCCCTCCATAAAGAGGACCCGTCATCCCTATTCCTATTACAGGGGATCTCTCCATAAAGAGGACCTGTCATCCCTATTCCTATTACAGGGGATCCCTCCATAAAGAGGACCTGTCATCCCTATTCCTATTACAGGGGATCCCTCCATAAAGAGCACCCGTCATCCCTATTACTATTACAGGGGATCCCTCCATAAAGAGGACCTGTCATCCCTATTCCTATTACAGGGATCCCTCCATAAAGAGGACCCGTCATCCCTTTTCCTATTACAGGGGATCCCTCCATAAAGAGGATCTGTCATCCCTATTCCTATTACAGGGGATCCCTCCATAAAGAGGACCCGTCATCCCTATTCCTATTACAGGGATCCCTCCATAAAGAGGACCTGTCATCCCTATTCCTATTACAGGGGATCTCTCCATAAAGAGGACCTGTCATTTCTATTCCTATTACAGGGGATCCCTCCATAAAGAAGACCTGTCATCCCTATTCCTTTTACAGGGGATCCCTCCATAAAGAGGACCAGTCATCCCTATTCCTATTACAGGGGATCCCTCCATAAAGAGGACCTGTCATCCCTTTTCCTATTACAGGGGATCCCTCCATAAAGGGGACCTGTCATCCCTATTCCTATTACAGGGGATCCCTCCATAAAGAGGATCTGTCATCCCTATTCCTATTACAGGGGATCCCTCCATAAAGAGGACCTGTCATCCCTATTCCTATTACAGGGGATCTCTCCATAAAGAGGACCTGTCATTTCTATTCCTATTACAGGGGATCCCTCCATAAAGAAGACCTGTCATCCCTATTCCTTTTACAGGGGATCCCTCCATAAAGAGGACCAGTCATCCCTATTCCTATTACAGGGGATCCCTCCATAAAGAGGACCTGTCATCCCTATTCCTATTACAGGGGATCTCTCCATAAAGAGGACCTGTCATCCCTATTCCTATTACAGGGATCCCTCCATAAAGAGGACCTGTCACCCCTATTCCTATTACAGGGGATCTCTCCATAAAGAGGACCTGTGATCCCTATTCCTATTACAGGGGATCCCTCCATAAAGAGGACCCGTCATCCCTATTCTTATTACAGGGGATCCCTCCATAAAGAGGACCCGTCATCCCTATTCCTATTACAGGGGATCCCTCCATAAAGAGGACCTGTCATCCCTATTCCTATTACAGGAGATCTCTCCATAAAGAGGACCCGTCATCCCTATTCCTATTACAGGGGATCCCTCCATAAAGAGGATCTGTCATCCCTATTCCTATTACAGGGGATCCCTCCATAAAGAGGATCTGTCATCCCTATTCCTATTACAGGGGATCCCTCCATAAAGAGGACCTGTCATCCCTATTCCTATTACAGGGGATCCCTCCATAAAGAGGACCTGTCATCCCTATTCCTATTACAGGGGATCCCTCCATAAAGAGGACCTGTCATCCCTATTCCTATTACAGGGGATCCCTCCATAAAGAGGACCTGTCATCCCTATTCCTATTACAGGGGATCCCTCCATAAAGAGGACCTGTCATCCCTATTCCTATTACAGGGGATCCCTCCATAAAGAGGACCTGTCATCCCTATTCCTATTACAGGGGGTCCCTCCATAAAGAGGATCTGTCATCCCTATTCCTATTACAGGGGATCCCTCCATAAAGGGGACCTGTCATCCCTATTCCTATTACAGGGGATCCCTCCATAAAGGGGATCTTTCATCCCTATTCCTATTACAGGGGATCCCTCCATAAAGGGGACCTGTCATCCCTATTCCTATTACAGGGGATCCCTCCATAAAGAGGATCTGTCATCCCTATTCCTATTACAGGAGATCCCTCCATAAAGAGGACCTGTCATCCCTATTCCTATTACAGGGGGATCCCTCCATAAAGAGGATCTGTCATCCCTATTTCTATTACAGGGGATCCCTCCATAAAGAGAACCTGTCATCCCTATTCCTATTACAGGGGATCCCTCCATAAAGGGGACCTGTCATCCCTATTCCTATTACAGGGGATCCCTCCATAAAGGGGATCTGTCATCCCTATTCCTATTACAGGGGATCCCTCCATAAAGGGGACCTGTCATCCCTATTCCTATTACAGGGGATCCCCCCATAAAGAAGACCTGTCATCCCTATTCCTATTACAGGAGATCTCTCCATAAAGAGGATCTGTCATCCCTATTCCTATTACAGGGGATCCCTCCATAAAGAGGACCTGTCATCCCTATTCCTATTACAGGGGATCCCTCTATAAAGAGGACCTGTCATCCCTATTCCTATTACAGGGGATCCCTCCATAAAGAGGACCTGTCATTCCTATTCCTATTACAGGGGATCCCTCCATAAAGAGGACCTGTCATCCCTATTCCTATTACAGGGGATCCCTCCATAAAGAGGACCTGTCATCCCTATTCCTATTACAGGAGATCTCTCCATAAAGAGGACCCGTCATCCCTATTCCTATTACAGGGGATCCCTCCATAAAGAGGATCTGTCATCCCTATTCCTATTACAGGGGATCCCTCCATAAAGAGGATCTGTCATCCCTATTCCTATTACAGGGGATCCCTCCATAAAGAGGACCTGTCATCCCTATTCCTATTACAGGGGATCCCTCCATAAAGAGGACCTGTCATCCCTATTCCTATTACAGGGGATCCCTCCATAAAGAGGACCTGTCATCCCTATTCCTATTACAGGGGATCTCTCCATAAAGAGGACCTGTCATCCCTATTCCTATTACAGGGGATCCCTCCATAAAGAGGACCTGTCATCCCTATTCCTATTACAGGAGATCCCTCCATAAAGAGGACCTGTCATCCCTATTCCTATTACAGGGGATCCCTCCATAAAGAGCACCCGTCATCCCTATTACTATTACAGGGGATCCCTCCATAAAGAGGACCCGTCATCCCTATTCCTATTACAGGGATCCCTCCATAAAGAGGACCTGTCATCCCTTTTCCTATTACAGGGGATCCCTCCATAAAGAGGATCTGTCATCCCTATTCATATTACAGGGGATCCCTCCATAAAGAGGATCTGTCATCCCTATTCCTATTACAGGGGATCCCTCCATAAAGAGGACCCGTCATCCCTATTCCTATTACAGGGATCCCTCCATAAAGAGGACCCGTCATCCCTATTCCTATTACAGGGGATCCCTCCATAAAGAGGACCCGTCATCCCTATTCCTATTACAGGGGATCTCTCCATAAAGAGGACCTGTCATTTCTATTCCTATTACAGGGGATCCCTCCATAAAGAGGACCTGTCATCCCTATTCCTATTACAGGGGATCCCTCCATAAAGAGGACCCGTCATCCCTATTCCTATTACAGGGGATCCCTCCATAAAGAGGACCTGTCATCCCTATTCCTATTACAGGGGATCCCTCCATAAAGAGGACCTGTCATCCCTATTCCTATTACAGGAGATCCCTCCATAAAGAGGACCTGTGATCCCTATTCCTATTACAGGGGATCCCTCCATAAAGAGGACCTGTCATCCCTATTCCTATTACAGGGGATCCCTCCATAAAGAGGACCTGTCATCCCTATTCCTATTACAGGAGATCCCTCCATAAAGAGGACCTGTCATCCCTATTCCTATTACAGGGGATCTCTCCATAAAGAGGACCGGTCATCCCTATTCCTATTACAGGGGATCCCTCCATAAAGAGGACCTGTCATCCCTATTCCTATTACAGGAGATCCCTCCATAAAGAGGATCTGTCATCCCTATTGCTATTACAGGGGATCCCTCCATAAAGCGGACCCGTCATCCCTATTCCTATTACAGGGATCCCTCCATAAAGAGGACCTGTCACCCCTATTCCTATTACAGGGGATCCCTCCATAAAGAGGACCTGTCATCCCTATTCCTATTACAGGGGATCCCTCCATAAAGAGGACCCGTCATCCCTATTCCTATTACAGGGGATCCCTCCATAAAGAGGACCCGTCATCCCTATTCCTATTACAGGGGATCCCTCCATAAAGAGGACCTGTCATCCCTATTCCTATTACAGGGGATCCCTCCATAAAGAGGACCTGTCATCCCTATTCCTATTACAGGGGATCCCTCCATAAAGAGGATCTGTCATCCCTATTCCTATTACAGGGGATCCCTCCATAAAGAGGACCTGTCATCCCTATTCCTATTACAGGGGATCCCTCCATAAAGAGGACTTGTCATCCCTATTCCTATTACAGGGGATCCCTCCATAAAGAGGACCTGTCATCCCTATTCCTATTACAGGGGATCCCTCCATAAAGAGGACCCGTCATCCCTATTCCTATTACAGGGGATCTTTCCATAAAGAGGATCTGTCATCCCTATTCCTATTACAGGGGATCCCTCCATAAAGAGGACCCGTCATCCCTATTCCTATTACAGGGGATCCCTCCATAAATAAGACCTGTCATCCCTATTCCTATTACAGGAGATCCCTCCATAAAGAGGATCTGTCATCCCTATTCCTATTACAGGGGATCCCTCCATAAAGAGGACCTGTCATCCCTATTCCTATTACAGGGGATCTCTCCATAAAGAGGATCTGTCATCCCTATTCCTATTACAGGGGATCCCTCCATAAAGAGGACCTGTCATCCCTATTCCTATTACAGGGGATCCCTCCATAAAGAGGATCTGTCATCCCTATTCCTATTACAGGGGATCCCTCCATAAAGAGGACCTGCCATCCCTATTCCTATTACAGGGGATCCCCCATAAAGAGGACCCGTCATCCCTATTCCTATTACAGGGGATCCCTCCATAAAGAGGATCTGTCATCCCTATTCCTATTACAGGGGATCCCTCCATAAAGAGGACCTTTCATCCCTATTCCTATTACAGGGGATCCCCCATAAAGAGGACCCGTCATCCCTATTCCTATTACAGGGGATCCCTCCATAAAGAGGATCTGTCATCCCTATTCCTATTACAGGGGATCCCTCCATAAAGAGGACCTGTCATCCCTATTCCTATTACAGGGGATCCCTCCATAAAGAGGACCCGTCATCCCTATTCCTATTACAGGGGATCCCTCCATAAAGAGGATCTGTCATCCCTATTCCTATTACAGGGGATCCCTCCATAAAGAGGACCTGTCATCCCTATTCCTATTACAGGAGATCTCTCCATAAAGAGGACCTGTCATCCCTATTCCTATTACAGGGGATCCCTCCATAAAGAGGACCCGTCATCCCTATTCCTATTACAGGGGATCCCTCCATAAAGAGGACCTGTCATCCCTATTCCTATTACAGGGGATCCCTCCATAAAGAGGACCTGTCATCCCTATTCCTATTACAGGGGATCCCTCCATAAAGAGGACCTGTCATCCCTATTCCTATTACAGGGGATCCCTCCATAAAGAGGATCTGTCATCCCTATTCCTATTACAGGGGATCCCTCCATAAAGAGGACCTGTCATCCCTATTCCTATTACAGGGGATCTCTCCATAAAAAGGACCTGTCATCCCTATTCCTATTACAGGGGATCCCTCCATAAAGAGGACCTGTCATCCCTATTCCTATTACAGGGGATCTCTCCATAAAGAGGACCTGTCATCCCTATTCCTATTACAGGGGATCCCTCCATAAAGAGGACCTGTCATCCCTATTCCTATTACAGGGGATCTCTCCATAAAGAGGATCTGTCATCCCTATTCCTATTACAGGGGATCCCTCCATAAAGAGGATCTGTCATCCCTATTCCTATTACAGGGGATCCCTCCATAAAGAGGACCTGTCATCCCTATTTCTATTACAGGGGATCCCTCCATAAAGAGGACCTGTCATCCCTATTCCTATTACAGGGGATCTCTCCATAAAGAGGATCTGTCATCCCTATTCCTATTACAGGGGATCCCTCCATAAAGAGGATCTGTCATCCCTATTCCTATTACAGGGGATCCCTCCATAAAGGGGACCTGTCATCCCTATTCCTATTACAGGGGATCCCTCCATAAAGAGGATCTGTCATCCCTATTCCTATTACAGGAGATCCCTCCATAAAGAGGACCTGTCATCCCTATTTCTATAACAGGGGATCCCTCCATAAAGAGAACCTGTCATCCCTATTCCTATTACAGGGGATCCCTCCATAAAGAGGACCTGTCATCCCTATTCCTATTACAGGGGATCCCCCCATAAAGAAGACCCGTCATCCCTATTCCTATTACAGGAGATCTCTCCATAAAGAGGATCTGTCATCCCTATTCCTATTACAGGGGATCCCTCCATAAAGAGGACCCGTCATCCCTATTCCTATTACAGGGGATCCCTCCATAAAGAGGACCTGTCATCCCTATTCCTATTACAGGGGATCCCTCTATAAAGAGGACCTGTCATCCCTATTCCTATTACAGGGGATCTCTCCATAAAGAGGACCCGTCATCCCTATTCCTATTACAGGGGATCCCTCCATAAAGAGGACCTGTCATCCCTATTCCTATTACAGGGGATCCCTCCATAAAGAGGACCTGTCATCCCTATTCCTATTACAGGGGATACCTCCATAAAGAGGATCTGTCATCCCTATTCCTATTACAGGAGATCCCTCCATAAAGAGGACCTGTCATCCCTATTTCTATTACAGGGGATCCCTCCATAAAGAGAACCTGTCATCCCTATTCCTATTACAGGGGATCCCTCCATAAAGAGGACCCGTCATCCCTATTCCTATTACAGGGGATCCCCCCATAAAGAAGACCTTTCATCCCTATTCCTATTACAGGAGATCTCTCCATAAAGAGGATCTGTCATCCCTATTCCTATTACAGGGGATCCCTCCATAAAGAGGACCCGTCATCCCTATTCCTATTACAGGGGATCTCTCCATAAAGAGGACCTGTCATCCCTATTCCTATTACAGGGGATCTCTCCATAAAGAGGACCTGTCATCCCTATTCCTATTACAGGGGATCCCTCCATAAAGAGGACCTGTCATCCCTATTCCTATTACAGGGGATCCCTCCATAAAGAGCACCCGTCATCCCTATTACTATTACAGGGGATCCCTCCATAAAGAGGACCCGTCATCCCTATTCCTATTACAGGGATCCCTCCATAAAGAGGACCCGTCATTCCTTTTCCTATTACAGGGGATCCCTCCATAAAGAGGATCTGTCATCCCTATTCCTATTACAGGGGATCCCTCCATAAAGAGGACCCGTCATCCCTATTCCTATTACAGGGATCCCTCCATAAAGAGGACCCGTCATCCCTTTTCCTATTACAGGGGATCCCTCCATAAAGAGGACCTGTCATCCCTTTTCCTATTACAGGGGATCCCTCCATAAAGGGGACCTGTCATCCCTATTCCTATTACAGGGGATCCCTCCATAAAGAGGATCTGTCATCCCTATTCCTATTACAGGGGATCCCTCCATAAAGAGGACCTGTCATCCCTATTCCTATTACAGGGGATCTCTCCATAAAGAGGACCTTTCATTTCTATTCCTATTACAGGGGATCCCTCCATAAAGAAGACCTGTCATCCCTATTCCTTTTACAGGGGATCCCTCCATAAAGAGGACCTGTCATCCCTATTCCTATTACAGGGGATCCCTCCATAAAGAGGACCTGTCATCCCTATTCCTATTACAGGGGATCTCTCCATAAAGAGGACCTGTCATCCCTATTCCTATTACAGGGATCCCTCCATAAAGAGGACCTGTCACCCCTATTCCTATTACAGGGGATCTCTCCATAAAGAGGACCTGTGATCCCTATTCCTATTACAGGGGATCCCTCCATAAAGAGGACCCGTCATCCCTATTCTTATTACAGGGGATCCCTCCATAAAGAGGACCCGTCATCCCTATTCCTATTACAGGGGATCCCTCCATAAAGAGGACCTGTCATCCCTATTCCTATTACAGGAGATCTCTCCATAAAGAGGACCCGTCATCCCTATTCCTATTACAGGGGATCCCTCCATAAAGAGGATCTGTCATCCCTATTCCTATTACAGGGGATCCCTCCATAAAGAGGATCTGTCATCCCTATTCCTATTACAGGGGATCCCTCCATAAAGAGGACCTGTCATCCCTATTCCTATTACAGGGGATCCCTCCATAAAGAGGACCTGTCATCCCAATTCCTATTACAGGGGATCCCTCCATAAAGAGGACCTGTCATCCCTATTCCTATTACAGGGGATCCCTCCATAAAGAGGACCTGTCATCCCTATTCCTATTACAGGGGATCCCTCCATAAAGAGGACCTGTCATCCCTATTCCTATTACAGGGGATCCCTCCATAAAGAGGACCTGTCATCCCTATTCCTATTACAGGGGGTCCCTCCATAAAGAGGATCTGTCATCCCTATTCCTATTACAGGGGATCCCTCCATAAAGAGGACCCGTCATCCCTATTCCTATTACAGGGGATCCCCCCATAAAGAAGACCTTTCATCCCTATTCCTATTACAGGAGATCTCTCCATAAAGAGGATCTGTCATCCCTATTCCTATTACAGGGGATCCCTCCATAAAGAGGACCCGTCATCCCTATTCCTATTACAGGGGATCTCTCCATAAAGAGGACCTGTCATCCCTATTCCTATTACAGGGGATCTCTCCATAAAGAGGACCTGTCATCCCTATTCCTATTACAGGGGATCCCTCCATAAAGAGGACCTGTCATCCCTATTCCTATTACAGGGGATCCCTCCATAAAGAGCACCCGTCATCCCTATTACTATTACAGGGGATCCCTCCATAAAGAGGACCCGTCATCCCTATTCCTATTACAGGGATCCCTCCATAAAGAGGACCCGTCATCCCTTTTCCTATTACAGGGGGATCCCTCCATAAAGAGGATCTGTCATCCCTATTCCTATTACAGGGGATCCCTCCATAAAGAGGACCCGTCATCCCTATTCCTATTACAGGGATCCCTCCATAAAGAGGACCCGTCATCCCTTTTCCTATTACAGGGGATCCCTCCATAAAGAGGACCTGTCATCCCTTTTCCTATTACAGGGGATCCCTCCATAAAGGGGACCTGTCATCCCTATTCCTATTACAGGGGATCCCTCCATAAAGAGGATCTGTCATCCCTATTCCTATTACAGGGGATCCCTCCATAAAGAGGACCTGTCATCCCTATTCCTATTACAGGGGATCTCTCCATAAAGAGGACCTGTCATTTCTATTCCTATTACAGGGGATCCCTCCATAAAGAAGACCTGTCATCCCTATTCCTTTTACAGGGGATCCCTCCATAAAGAGGACCTGTCATCCCTATTCCTATTACAGGGGATCCCTCCATAAAGAGGACCTCTCATCCCTATTCCTATTACAGGGGATCTCTCCATAAAGAGGACCTGTCATCCCTATTCCTATTACAGGGATCCCTCCATAAAGAGGACCTGTCACCCCTATTCCTATTACAGGGGATCTCTCCATAAAGAGGACCTGTGATCCCTATTCCTATTACAGGGGATCCCTCCATAAAGAGGACCCGTCATCCCTATTCTTATTACAGGGGATCCCTCCATAAAGAGGACCCGTCATCCCTATTCCTATTACAGGGGATCCCTCCATAAAGAGGACCTGTCATCCCTATTCCTATTACAGGGGATCCCTCCATAAAGAGGATCTGTCATCCCTATTCCTATTACAGGGGATCCCTCCATAAAGAGGATCTGTCATCCCTATTCCTATTACAGGGGATCCCTCCATAAAGAGGACCTGTCATCCCTATTCCTATTACAGGGGATCCCTCCATAAAGAGGACCTGTCATCCCAATTCCTATTACAGGGGATCCCTCCATAAAGAGGACCTGTCATCCCTATTCCTATTACAGGGGATCCCTCCATAAAGAGGACCTGTCATCCCTATTCCTATTACAGGGGATCCCTCCATAAAGAGGACCTGTCATCCCTATTCCTATTACAGGGGATCCCTCCATAAAGAGGACCTGTCATCCCTATTCCTATTACAGGGGGTCCCTCCATAAAGAGGATCTGTCATCCCTATTCCTATTACAGGGGATCCCTCCATAAAGGGGACCTGTCATCCCTTTTCCTATTACAGGGGATCCCTCCATAAAGGGGATCTTTCATCCCTATTCCTATTACAGGGGATCCCTCCATAAAGGGGACCTGTCATCCCTATTCCTATTACAGGGGATCCCTCCATAAAGAGGATCTGTCATCCCTATTCCTATTACAGGAGATCCCTCCATAAAGAGGACCTGTCATCCCTATTCCTATTACAGGGGGATCCCTCCATAAAGAGGATCTGTCATCCCTATTTCTATTACAGGGGATCCCTCCATAAAGAGAACCTGTCATCCCTATTCCTATTACAGGGGATCCCTCCATAAAGGGGACCTGTCATCCCTATTCCTATTACAGGGGATCCCTCCATAAAGAGGACCTGTCATCCCTATTCCTATTACAGGGGGTCCCTCCATAAAGAGGATCTGTCATCCCTATTCCTATTACAGGGGATCCCTCCATAAAGAGGACCCGTCATCCCTATTCCTATTACAGGGGATCCCCCCATAAAGAAGACCTTTCATCCCTATTCCTATTACAGGGGATCCCTCCATAAAGAGGACCCGTCATCCCTATTCCTATTACAGGGGATCTCTCCATAAAGAGGACCTGTCATCCCTATTCCTATTACAGGGGATCTCTCCATAAAGAGGACCTGTCATCCCTATTCCTATTACAGGGGATCCCTCCATAAAGAGCACCCGTCATCCCTATTACTATTACAGGGGATCCCTCCATAAAGAGGACCCGTCATCCCTATTCCTATTACAGGGATCCCTCCATAAAGAGGACCCGTCATCCCTTTTCCTATTACAGGGGATCCCTCCATAAAGAGGATCTGTCATCCCTATTCCTATTACAGGGGATCCCTCCATAAAGAGGACCCGTCATCCCTATTCCTATTACAGGGATCCCTCCATAAAGAGGACCCGTCATCCCTTTTCCTATTACAGGGGATCCCTCCATAAAGAGGACCTGTCATCCCTTTTCCTATTACAGGGGATCCCTCCATAAAGGGGACCTGTCATCCCTATTCCTATTACAGGGGATCCCTCCATAAAGAGGATCTGTCATCCCTATTCCTATTACAGGGGATCCCTCCATAAAGAGGACCTGTCATCCCTATTCCTATTACAGGGGATCTCTCCATAAAGAGGACCTGTCATTTCTATTCCTATTACAGGGGATCCCTCCATAAAGAAGACCTGTCATCCCTATTCCTTTTACAGGGGATCCCTCCATAAAGAGGACCTGTCATCCCTATTCCTATTACAGGGGATCCCTCCATAAAGAGGACCTCTCATCCCTATTCCTATTACAGGGGATCTCTCCATAAAGAGGACCTGTCATCCCTATTCCTATTACAGGGATCCCTCCATAAAGAGGACCTGTCACCCCTATTCCTATTACAGGGGATCTCTCCATAAAGAGGACCTGTGATCCCTATTCCTATTACAGGGGATCCCTCCATAAAGAGGACCCGTCATCCCTATTCTTATTACAGGGGATCCCTCCATAAAGAGGACCCGTCATCCCTATTCCTATTACAGGGGATCCCTCCATAAAGAGGACCTGTCATCCCTATTCCTATTACAGGAGATCTCTCCATAAAGAGGACCCGTCATCCCTATTCCTATTACAGGGGATCCCTCCATAAAGAGGATCTGTCATCCCTATTCCTATTACAGGGGATCCCTCCATAAAGAGGATCTGTCATCCCTATTCCTATTACAGGGGATCCCTCCATAAAGAGGACCTGTCATCCCTATTCCTATTACAGGGGATCCCTCCATAAAGAGGACCTGTCATCCCTATTCCTATTACAGGGGATCCCTCCATAAAGAGGATCTGTCATCCCTATTCCTATTACAGGGGATCCCTCCATAAAGAGGACCTGTCATCCCTATTCCTATTACAGGAGATCTCTCCATAAAGAGGACCTGTCATCCCTATTCCTATTACAGGGGATCCCTCCATAAAGAGGACCTGTCATCCCTATTCCTATTACAGGGGATCCCTCCATAAAGAGGACCTGTCATCCCTATTCCTATTACAGGGGATCCCTCCATAAAGAGGACCTGTCATCCCTATTCCTATTACAGGGGGTCCCTCCATAAAGAGGATCTGTCATCCCTATTCCTATTACAGGGGATCCCTCCATAAAGGGGACCTGTCATCCCTTTTCCTATTACAGGGGATCCCTCCATAAAGGGGATCTTTCATCCCTATTCCTATTACAGGGGATCCCTCCATAAAGGGGACCTGTCATCCCTATTCCTATTACAGGGGATCCCTCCATAAAGAGGATCTGTCATCCCTATTCCTATTACAGGAGATCCCTCCATAAAGAGGACCTGTCATCCCTATTCCTATTACAGGGGGATCCCTCCATAAAGAGGATCTGTCATCCCTATTTCTATTACAGGGGATCCCTCCATAAAGAGAACCTGTCATCCCTATTCCTATTACAGGGGATCCCTCCATAAAGGGGACCTGTCATCCCTATTCCTATTACAGGGGATCCCTCCATAAAGGGGATCTGTCATCCCTATTCCTATTACAGGGGATCCCTCCATAAAGGGGACCTGTCATCCCTATTCCTATTACAGGGGATCCCCCCATAAAGAAGACCTGTCATCCCTATTCCTATTACAGGAGATCTCTCCATAAAGAGGATCTGTCATCCCTATTCCTATTACAGGGGATCTCTCCATAAAGAGGACCTGTCATCCCTATTCCTATTACAGGGGATCCCTCCATAAAGAGGACCTGTCATCCCTATTCCTATTACAGGGGATCCCTCCATAAAGAGGACCTGTCATCCCTATTCCTATTACAGGGGATCCCTCCATAAAGAGCACCCGTCATCCCTATTACTATTACAGGGGATCCCTCCATAAAGAGGACCCGTCATCCCTATTCCTATTACAGGGATCCCTCCATAAAGAGGACCTGTCATCCCTTTTCCTATTACAGGGGATCCCTCCATAAAGAGGATCTGTCATCCCTATTCCTATTACAGGGGATCCCTCCATAAAGAGGACCCGTCATCCCTATTCCTATTACAGGGATCCCTCCATAAAGAGGACCCGTCATCCCTATTCCTATTACAGGGGATCCCTCCATAAAGAGGACCCGTCATCCCTATTCCTATTACAGGGGATCTCTCCATAAAGAGGACCTGTCATTTCTATTCCTATTACAGGGGATCCCTCCATAAAGAGGACCTGTCATCCCTATTCCTTTTACAGGGGATCCCTCCATAAAGAGGACCCGTCATCCCTATTCCTATTACAGGGGATCCCTCCATAAAGAGGACCTGTCATCCCTATTCCTATTACAGGGGATCTCTCCATAAAGAGGACCTGTCATCCCTATTCCTATTACAGGGATCCCTCCATAAAGAGGACCTGTCACCCCTATTCCTATTACAGGGGATCCCTCCATAAAGAGGACCTGTCATCCCTATTCCTATTACAGGGGATCCCTCCATAAAGAGGACCCGTCATCCCTATTCCTATTACAGGGGATCCCTCCATAAAGAGGACCTGTCATCCCTATTCCTATTACAGGGGATCTCTCCATAAAGAGGACCTGTCATCCCTATTCCTATTACAGGGGATCTCTCCATAAAGAGGACCCGTCATCCCTATTCCTATTACAGGGGATCCCTCCATAAAGAGGACCTGTCACCCCTATTCCTATTACAGAGAATCCCTCCATAAAGAGGACCTGTCACCCCTATTCCTATTACAGGGGATCCCTCCATAAAGAGGACCTGTCATCCCTATTCCTATTACAGGGGATCCCTCCATAAAGAGGACCGTCATCCCTATTCCTATTACAGGGGATCCCTCCATAAAGAGGACCTGTCATCCCTATTCCTATTACAGGGGATCTCTCCATAAAGAGGACCTGTCATCCCTATTCCTATTACAGGGGATCTCTCCATAAAGAGGACCTGTCATCCCTATTCCTATTACAGGGGATCCCTCCATAAAGAGGACCTGTCATCCCTATTCCTATTACAGGAGATCCCTCCATAAAGAGGACCTGTGATCCCTATTCCTATTACAGGGGATCCCTCCATAAAGAGGACCTGTCATCCCTATTCCTATTACAGGGGATCCCTCCATAAAGAGGACCCGTCATCCCTATTCCTATTACAGGGGATCCCTCCATAAAGAGGACCTGTCATCCCTATTCCTATTACAGGAGATCCCTCCATAAAGAGGACCTGTCATCCCTATTCCTATTACAGGGGATCTCTCCATAAAGAGGACCGGTCATCCCTATTCCTATTACAGGGGATCCCTCCATAAAGAGGACCTGTCATCCCTATTCCTATTACAGGAGATCCCTCCATAAAGAGGATCTGTCATCCCTATTGCTATTACAGGGGATCCCTCCATAAAGCGGACTCGTCATCCCTATTCCTATTACAGGGATCCCTCCATAAAGAGGACCTGTCACCCCTATTCCTATTACAGGGGATCCCTCCATAAAGAGGACCTGTCATCCCTATTCCTATTACAGGGGATCCCTCCATAAAGAGGACCCGTCATCCCTATTCCTATTACAGGGGATCCCTCCATAAAGAGGACCCGTCATCCCTATTCCTATTACAGGGGATCCCTCCATAAAGAGGACCTGTCATCCCTATTCCTATTACAGGGGATCCCTCCATAAAGAGGACCTGTCATCCCTATTCCTATTACAGGGGATCCCTCCATAAAGAGGATCTGTCATCCCTATTCCTATTACAGGGGATCCCTCCATAAAGAGGACCTGTCATCCCTATTCCTATTACAGGGGATCCCTCCATAAAGAGGACCTGTCATCCCTATTCCTATTACAGGGGATCCCTCCATAAAGAGGACCCGTCATCCCTATTCCTATTACAGGGGATCCCTCCATAAAGAGGACCTGTCATCCCTATTCCTATTACAGGGGATCCCTCCATAAAGAGGACCCGTCATCCCTATTCCTATTACAGGGGATCTTTCCATAAAGAGGATCTGTCATCCCTATTCCTATTACAGGGGATCCCTCCATAAAGAGGACCCGTCATCCCTATTCCTATTACAGGGGATCCCTCCATAAATAAGACCTGTCATCCCTATTCCTATTACAGGAGATCCCTCCATAAAGAGGATCTGTCATCCCTATTCCTATTACAGGGGATCCCTCCATAAAGAGGACCTGTCATCCCTATTCCTATTACAGGGGATCCCTCCATAAAGAGGATCTGTCATCCCTATTCCTATTACAGGGGATCCCTCCATAAAGAGGACCTGTCATCCCTATTCCTATTACAGGGGATCCCTCCATAAAGAGGATCTGTCATCCCTATTCCTATTACAGGGGATCCCTCCATAAAGAGGACCTGTCATCCCTATTCCTATTACAGGGGATCCCCCATAAAGAGGACCCGTCATCCCTATTCCTATTACAGGGGATCCCTCCATAAAGAGGATCTGTCATCCCTATTCCTATTACAGGGGATCCCTCCATAAAGAGGACCTGTCATCCCTATTCCTATTACAGGGGATCCCTCCATAAAGAGGACCCGTCATCCCTATTCCTATTACAGGGGATCCCTCCATAAAGAGGATCTGTCATCCCTATTCCTATTACAGGGGATCCCTCCATAAAGAGGACCTGTCATCCCTATTCCTATTACAGGGGATCCCTCCATAAAGAGGACCCGTCATCCCTATTCCTATTACAGGGGATCCCTCCATAAAGAGGACCTGTCATCCCTATTCCTATTACAGGGGATCCCACCATAAAGAGGACCTGTCATCCCTATTCCTATTACAGGGGATCCCTCCATAAAGAGGACCTGTCATCCCTATTCCTATTACAGGGGATCCCACCATAAAGAGGACCTGTCATCTCTATTCCTATTACAGGGGATCCCTCCATAAAGAGGACCTGTCATCCCTATTCCTATTACAGGGGATCCCTCCATAAAGAGGACCCGTCATCCCTATTCCTATTACAGGGGATCCCTCCATAAAGAGGACCTGTCATCCCTATTCCTATTACAGGAGATCCCTCCATAAAGAGGACCTGTCATCCCTATTCCTATTACAGGGGATCTCTCCATAAAGAGGACCGGTCATCCCTATTCCTATTACAGGGGATCCCTCCATAAAGAGGACCTGTCATCCCTATTCCTATTACAGGAGATCCCTCCATAAAGAGGATCTGTCATCCCTATTGCTATTACAGGGGATCCCTCCATAAAGCGGCCCCTTCATCCCTATTCCTATTACAGGGATCCCTCCATAAAGAGGACCTGTCACCCCTATTCCTATTACAGGGGATCCCTCCATAAAGAGGACCTGTCATCCCTATTCCTATTACAGGGGATCCCTCCATAAAGAGGACCCGTCATCCCTATTCCTATTACAGGGGATCCCTCCATAAAGAGGACCCGTCATCCCTATTCCTATTACAGGGGATCCCTCCATAAAGAGGACCTGTCATCCCTATTCCTATTACAGGGGATCCCTCCATAAAGAGGACCTGTCATCCCTATTCCTATTACAGGGGATCCCTCCATAAAGAGGATCTGTCATCCCTATTCCTATTACAGGGGATCCCTCCATAAAGAGGACCTGTCATCCCTATTCCTATTACAGGGGATCCCTCCATAAAGAGGACCTGTCATCCCTATTCCTATTACAGGGGATCCCTCCATAAAGAGGACCCGTCATCCCTATTCCTATTACAGGGGATCCCTCCATAAAGAGGACCTGTCATCCCTATTCCTATTACAGGGGATCCCTCCATAAAGAGGACCCGTCATCCCTATTCCTATTACAGGGGATCTTTCCATAAAGAGGATCTGTCATCCCTATTCCTATTACAGGGGATCCCTCCATAAAGAGGACCTGTCATCCCTATTCCTATTACAGGGGATCCCTCCATAAAGAGGACCTGTCATCCCTATTCCTATTACAGGGGATCCCTCCATAAATAAGACCTGTCATCCCTATTCCTATTACAGGAGATCCCTCCATAAAGAGGATCTGTCATCCCTATTCCTATTACAGGGGATCCCTCCATAAAGAGGACCTGTCATCCCTATTCCTATTACAGGGGATCTCTCCATAAAGAGGATCTGTCATCCCTATTCCTATTACAGGGGATCCCTCCATAAAGAGGACCTGTCATCCCTATTCCTATTACAGGGGATCCCTCCATAAAGAGGATCTGTCATCCCTATTCCTATTACAGGGGATCCCTCCATAAAGAGGACCTGTCATCCCTATTCCTATTACAGGGGATCTCTCCATAAAGAGGATCTGTCATCCCTATTCCTATTACAGGGGATCCCTCCATAAAGAGGACCTGTCATCCCTATTCCTATTACAGGGGATCCCTCCATAAAGAGGATCTGTCATCCCTATTCCTATTACAGGGGATCCCTCCATAAAGAGGACCTGTCATCCCTATTCCTATTACAGGGGATCCCCCATAAAGAGGACCCGTCATCCCTATTCCTATTACAGGGGATCCCTCCATAAAGAGGATCTGTCATCCCTATTCCTATTACAGGGGATCCCTCCATAAAGAGGACCTGTCATCCCTATTCCTATTACAGGGGATCCCTCCATAAAGAGGACCCGTCATCCCTATTCCTATTACAGGGGATCCCTCCATAAAGAGGATCTGTCATCCCTATTCCTATTACAGGGGATCCCTCCATAAAGAGGACCTGTCATCCCTATTCCTATTACAGGGGATCTCTCCATAAAGAGGATCTGTCATCCCTATTCCTATTACAGGGGATCCCTCCATAAAGAGGACCTGTCATCCCTATTCCTATTACAGGGGATCCCTCCATAAAGAGGATCTGTCATCCCTATTCCTATTACAGGGGATCCCTCCATAAAGAGGACCTGTCATCCCTATTCCTATTACAGGGGATCCCCCATAAAGAGGACCCGTCATCCCTATTCCTATTACAGGGGATCCCTCCATAAAGAGGATCTGTCATCCCTATTCCTATTACAGGGGATCCCTCCATAAAGAGGACCTGTCATCCCTATTCCTATTACAGGGGATCCCTCCATATAGAGGATCTGTCATCCCTATTCCTATTACAGGGGATCCCTCCATAAAGAGGACCTGTCATCCCTATTCCTATTACAGGGGATCCCTCCATAAAGAGGATCTATCATCCCTATTCCTATTACAGGGGATCCCTCCATATAGAGGATCTGTCATCCCTATTCCTATTACAGGGGATCTCTCCATAAAGAGGACCTGTCATCCCTATTCCTATTACAGGGGATCCCTCCATAAAGAGGACCTGTCATCCCTATTCCTATTACAGGGGATCCCTCCATATAGAGGATCTGTCATCCCTATTCCTATTACAGGGGATCCCTCCATAAAGAGGACCTGTCATCCCTATTCCTATTACAGGGGATCCCTCCATAAAGAGGACCTGTCATCCCTATTCCTATTACAGGGGATCCCTCCATAAAGAGGACCTGTCATCCCTATTCCTATTACAGGGGATCCCTCCATAAAGAGGACCTGTCATCCCTATTCCTATTACAGGGGATCCCTCCATAAAGAGGATCTATCATCCCTATTCCTATTACAGGGGATCCCTCCATAAAGAGGACCTGTCATCCCTATTCCTATTACAGGGGATCCCTCCATAAAGAGGACCTGTCATCCCTATTCCTATTACAGGGGATGTTTATAATACTTGTAATTGGAATAAAAGTGATTTAAAAATATAATAAATAAATAAATAAATTAAAGAGACTGTGTAAAAAATAAAAATAAAATTAATAAGAAAAAACATTAAAGCCCCTCCCCCCCCCCCCCCCATCCCTCCATGCTGATATTAAATTATAACACCAATCCATACAGGATAGAAGAAAACAGATATCTCCCCTCCCCCATCCATAATAAACCATTACAATTTAATGACTTTCAATTAAAAACCTCTAAATATTTACATTTGTATCCAATTATCTTCCAGAGATCCAGCAGTGATTTCCCCCATCCATCAAATGATCATAATAATCCTAAACATTGTAATTAACCACTTCTGGACTGAAAGGATTTTCCCCCTTAATGACCAGGCCATTTTGTGCGATTCGGCACTGCGTTATTTAAACTGACAATTGCGCGGTCGTGCGACGCTGTACCCAAATAACATTTATGTCTTTTTTTCCCCCACAGAGATTTCTTTTGGTGGTATTTGATCTCCTGTGCGATTTTTTTTTTTTTTTTTTTTTTTTTTTTGCGCTATAAACAAAAAAATAGCGACAATTCTGAAAAACAAAAACAAAAACTTTTATTCCCAATAAAAAAAAAATTAAAAATCTAATTTTTTTTTTACATTTTAGGCCAATTTGATTTCTGTTACATATTTTTGGTAAAAAAATTGCAGTAAGCGTTTTTTGATTGGTTTGCACAAAAGTAATCGTGTCTACAAACTACGGGAAAGATTTATGTCATTTTTATTGTTTTTTTTTTTAGTAGTAATGGCGGTGATCTGTGATTTTTAGCGGGACTGCGACATTGCGGCGGACGGATCGGACCCCTAACTGACATTTCTGACACTTTTGGGGTTACCAGTGACATTACTACAGTAATCAGTGCTAAAAATATGCACTGTCACTGTACTAATGACACTGGCAGGAAAGGGGTTAACATTGTGGGTGATCAAGAGGTTAAATGTGAGCCTAGGGGAGTGATTCTAACTGTATGGGGGCGGGGCTTGTGAAATGATCATAGAGACATGTGATCCTATATAGAAGGAGCTCTGTGATCATTCCAGGGAGAAGAACGGTCAGCTGTGATTACAACATCCGATCGTCCTTCTCTCTCAGCGGGGAGCGATCTCCAGGTGTCAGGGGGCAATCAGAGCAGCCCGCCCCGTGCATCGTAGTCCCCGCTGCCGAGTGGGGGCGGGAGTGCAGCGCCGAGGGTACATGCGCGCCCCTTAGCTGCAGGCATACGACCGTTGGTTCACACAGGAGGGCCGCCCTGCGCAGTATATATGCTGTGGGCGGTCCGGAAGCGGATAATAAAGAATTATAAATATAAGGAGACATTTATAGTTCATTCTGGAGGACATGGAAATGGAAAGTTCATCTCTACTTCTACATGGATTTCTAACCTTTTCTACCACTATAGAAGCCGTATAAAACCCATAGGCAAACATTTATTATATTGCAGCTATTCAATCATCAGATGTGACGGCTGCATTCCTTTTCTTCTATTTTCATCTGGTGATCCTTCCAGTAAGTCTGTTATTTTTCACCAGAACAAGCTCTCCAGCAGAATGTATCAGTTTACAGCAGGGATATGCGAACTGTGGCCCTCCAGATGTTGCAGAAGTACAAGTCCCATCATGCCTCTGGGTGTCATGCTTGTGGTGTCCGGTCAGAATAGCGCCACCCCTCAGAAAATGTAACGGAAGTGACGTTCTGAGGAAAAAACGCTTTGTGCGCATGCTCCATGCATTCCAACATGGCCGCTATGCTTTCCAATAGGTTTCCTAATGAGACAGGACATGAAGGCTTTGGCGGCGGTGTTGGCAACCGCACCTTAATTTACGGGCAGCCTGTAAATGCCCATTATGGGCAGCGGTGCCCATAAAAAAGATGGCTGCAGGCCAACAGTGTAACTGCGCATGCACTGTTCCAACGCCTGCTGGGCTCGGGAAAACTCATACAGGCTCTGGTGAAGTTGTTTTAATAGGCACTGATCAGGCTGCATTGATGGGCACTGGCAAGGCTGCGTTGATGGAAACTGATCAGGCTGCATTAATGGGCACCGGTGAGGCTGCGTTGATGGGCACTGGTGAGGCTTAACTGATGGGCACTTGGGAGGCTGCATTGATAGGCACTGACCAGGCTGCACTGATGGGCACTGCTGAGGCTGTGTTGATGGGCACTGATGAGGCTGCATTAATGGGCACTGATGAGGCTGCATTAATGGGCACCGGTGAGGCTGCATTAATGGGCACCGGTGAGGCTGCGTTGATGGGCATTGGTGAGGCTTAACTGATGGGCACTTGGGAGGCTGCATTGATAGGCACTGACCAGGCTGCACTGATGGGCACTGCTGAGGCTGTGTTGATGGGCACTAATAAGGCTGCATTAATGGGCACTGATGAGGCTGCATTGATGGGCACTGATGGGGGCTCTTTCCAAAATAGGCTCTCAAATGGACACAGAGAGAACCTACACATGCATGCAACATCATTACGTGTTGCTCCACATGTCTCCGCCCACTGGGCCTGCTGCAAACCTTCAAGTTCTATTGTCTCAGATAGGACAAAAGCCGTCGCCTCCCTCCAAGTCCCTCCCACTCCTCGGCAAACGGTGCCCGGAATGGCGGAAAAAGAGAGGACACACCAGCTGGTCACAGCAGGGCCAGGGTGCCAGCCAGCAACCCACAGTGACCCATCCACAGCATGGCCAGGGTGCCAGCCAGCAACCCACGGTGACCCATCCACCACAGGGCCAGGGTGCCAGCCAGCAACCCACAGTGACCCATCCACAGCATGGCCAGGGTGCCAGCCAGCAACCCATGGTGACCCATCCACATCATGGCCAGGGTGTCAGCCAGCAACCCACAGTGACCCATCCACATCATGGCCAGGGTGCCAGCCAGCAACCCACAGTGACCCATCCACAGCATGGCCAGGGTGCCAGCCAGCAACCCATGGTGACCCATCCACATCATGGCCAGGGTGTCAGCCAGCAACCCACAGTGACCCATCCACATCATGGCCAGGGTGCCAGCCAGCAACCCACAGTGACCCATCCACATCATGGCCAGGGTGCCAGCCAGCAACCCACAGTGACCCGTCCACAGCATGGCCAGGGTGCCAGCCAGCAACCCATGGTGACCCATCCACATCATGGCCAGGGTGTCAGCCAGCAACCCACAGTGACCCATCCACATCATGGCCAGGGTGCCAGCCAGCAACCCACAGTGACCCATCCACATCATGGCCAGGGTGCCAGCCAGCAACCCAAAGTGACCCATCCACAGCATGGCCAGGGTGCCAGCCAACAACCCACAGTGACCCATCCACAGCATGGCCAGGGTGCCAGCCAGCAACCCACAGTGACCCATCCACAGCATGGCCAGGGTGCCAGCCAGCAACCCATGGTGACCCATCCACATCATGGCCAGGGTGTCAGCCAGCAACCCACAGTGACCCATCCACATCATGGCCAGGGTGCCAGCCAGCAACCCACAGTGACCCATCCACATCATGGCCAGGGTGCCAGCCAGCAACCCAAAGTGACCCATCCACAGCATGGCCAGGGTGCCAGCCAACAACCCACAGTGACCCATCCACAGCATGGCCAGGGTGCCAGCCAGCAACCCATGGTGACCCATCCACAGCATGGCCAGGGTGCCAGCCAGCAACCCACAGTGACCCATCCACAGCATGGCCAGGGTGCCAGCCAGCAACCCATGGTGACCCATCCACATCATGGCCAGGGTGCCAGCCAGCAACCCACAGTGACCCATCCACATCATGGCCAGGGTGCCAGCCAGCAACCCATGGTGACCTACCCAGACTAGGGAACCAGCCAGAGAGGACACGGGAGGTAAGGTAAGAGGAGCGCTACACAGTGCCAATTTTTTTCTACTTTGTGAGAGATTGGGGCTGGGGTGGGTGTCATGGCACAAGGAGGGGGTCCCATGAAGACCAGAGTGAATGAGGGTGTTCACTGTACACTCTGCTCCTTCCAGGTCCCATTATACTCCTTTGTAGTCTCTAATTAAACCTGGAGGGTTATAACCGACTCTATAATGGACACTGAAAAGGTCTCTGTTAGAGAGAGACCCCCTCCAGGTCCCATTAGATTTCTTTGTAGATAAAAGGGCCTAGAGGGGACGCTTTTTAACAGACTGTCTAATAGACATTGCTAGAGAGAGACCCCCCCCCTCCAGGTCCCATTAAAACAAGGCAGAAGTTGTACTTTGTGCAAAATGTAGGGGCGGGTCATGGGTGGGGCCAGGGGCAGGGCATGGGCAGGGTCTGACAGGGGGCCCTAAATGTTGTCAGTCCACCCCTGATTAGAACGCTCTCACTCTGGAGGAATGAGCACAGGGGGCACTGCATTGTCAGTCTGGGGGGGAGGGGAGTGTTAGATGGACTAGCAGATTTAAATACACCAACAAATTAAAGCCAAACTCCACCCCACACTTTATAATCAGTTGCAGAAAACTATTTTTGTTTTCCCTTTTGGGATAAATATTTTACATGAATACAAAAAGCTGATCATTGCAAGTACCCCTGCCAGTGGTAAATGGTTTGTCTCATCCCTCATGGGTGCCCAACCTTTGCCCCCCCCCCCCAGCTGTTGCAGAACTACAAGTCTCATTATGCCTCTGCCTTTGGGAGCCATGCTTGTAACTGTCAGCCTTGCAATGCCTCATGGGTTCTGTAACAGCTGGGGGGGGGGCACAGATTGAGCTCCCATGCATGGATACATTTCAGAGAGTTTGTGCTTTTGAAAAACAACAGACTTAATGTCCAGATCACCAGCTGAAAATAGGAAAAAACTGATAAAAGAAAACAAAGGCAGCCGTCACATCTAAGAACTGGTAATCTGCAATATAATAAATGCTTCTGTATTGTAGGATTGGTGGTCTGGGGTGACTTGCATTGGCCCAGATAAGATGGCGGCGCGCCATGAACATGGGACCGGGGATGCCAGCAAGAATACATCTTAAAGCAAATGAGGTCGGGAGATTTGACACATAGCAGGGGATAGGCAGCTGTGCGCTCGCAGGCAGAGCATACTGTCATTTGCTGGGGGGGGGGGGCAGAAGCGGGGCAGATGGCACCATTGGCAGGAAAGTCGGCACACATGAAGAGCGATGACCATTAAAGGGGGCCCCAGGCTGTCTTTCCCTTCCACTGCCTCTCTAACCCGCATTGATTTCCGGATTTTACTATTTCTATTTTCCTTGCAGTGAAAATATCAAAATAAAGCAGAGGCACAACGAGCAGCAAACTGTTGCACCGACGCGTTTCTGATTTTGCTCGCCCACAAAGTACACAAATAGAGCGGGATTATCTCGCACTTGAGATACCGTGTGCGTCGCCTGTGCATGACTCCCATCATCAAATCGCTGATTTCAAATTGCACGCTTCGTCCTCAAGAACACGACGCAGAGAAAGAAAAGCGATGGAGCGTCACGGGATGGAAGACTCGAAACTTTGTAACAAACAAATGATTGCACTTATTGAGGGGGAATCGCTGCATCTTAGTGGCATGGTCTTCAGAAACAACAATCATCTGAAGACAGGAAGATGGGCCCCCGCTCTTCCTCCCCATAACAGACGTGAGCCCCCCCTCTGCCCCCCATCACAGACATGAGCCAACACTCTGCCCCCCATCACAGACATGAGCCCCCGCTCTGCCCCCATCACAGACATGAGCCCCCGCTCTGCCCCCATCACAGACATGAGCCCCCGCTCTGCCCCCATCACAGACATGAGCCCCCGCTCTGCCCCCGTCACAGACATGAGCCCCCGCTCTGCCCCCCATCACAGACATGAGCCCCCGCTCTGCCCTCCATCACAGACATGAGCTCCCACTCTGCCCTCATCACAGACATGAGCCCCCGCTCTGCCCCCCCATAACAGACATGAGCCCCCCCCCTCTGCCCCCTATCACAGACATGGGCCCCCGCTCTGCCCCCCATCACAGACATGAGCCCCCCGCTCTGCCCCCCATCACAGACATGAGCCCCCCACTCTGCCCTCCATCACAGACATGGGCCCCCCGCTCTGTCCTCCCCTATCACAGACATGAGCCCCCCCTCTGCCCCCCATCACCAACATGATCCCCCATCTGCCCCCATTACAGACATGAGCCCCCCCTCTGCCCCATCACAAACATGAGCCCCCCTCTGCCCCCATCACAGACATGAGCCCCCCGCTCTGCCCCCCATCACAGACATGAGCCCCCCGCTCTGCCCCCCATCACAGACATGAGCCCCCCGCTCTGCCCCCTCATCACAGACATGAGCCCCCCGCTCTGCCCTCTATCACAGACATGAGCCCCCGCTCTGCCATCCATCACAGACATGAGCCCCCACTCTGCCCTCCATCATAGACATGGGCCCCCACTCTGCCCTGATCACAGACATGAGCCCCCCCCCCCCCATCACAGACATGAGTCCCCACTCTGCCCTCCATCACAGACACGAGCCCCCGTTCTGCTCCCATCACAGACATGAGCCCCCCTCTGCCCCCATCACAGACATGAGCCCCCGTTCTGCCCCCTATCACAGACATGAGCCCCCGTTCCCCCCCATCACAGACATGAGTCCCCGCTCTGCCCCCCATCACAGACGAGCCCCTGCTCTGCCCCATCACAGCCATGAGCCCCCATTCTGCCCCCATCACAGACATGAGCCCCGTTCTGCCCCCTTTACAGACATGAGCCCCCACTCTGCCCCCCATCACAGACATGAGCCCCTGCTCTGCCCACATCACAGACATTAGCCCCGCTCTGCCCCCCATCACAGACATGAGCCCCCACTCTACCCGCCATCACAGACATGAGCCCCTGCTCTGCCCCCTATCACAGACATGAGCCCGTTCTGCCCCCTTTACAGACATGAGCCCCCGTTCTGCCCCTATCACAGACATGAGCCCCCACTCTGCCCCCATCACAGACATAAGCCCCTGCTCTGCCCACATCACAGACATTAGCCCCGCTCTGCCCCCCATCACAGACATGAGCCCCTGCTCTGCCCCCTATCACAGACACGAGCCCCCACTCTACCGCTCTGCCCCCATCACAGACATGAACCCCAACTCTGCCCCTATCACAGACATAAGCCCCCGCTCTGCCCCCATCACAGACATGAGCCCCCACTCTGCCCGCTCTGCCCCCATCACAGACACGAGCCCCCGCTCTACCCGCTCTGCCCCCATCACAGACATGAACCCCAACTCTGCCCCCCATCACAGACATAAGCCCCCGCTCTGCCCCTCATCACAGACATGAGCCCCCACTCTGCCCGCTCTGCCCCCCATAACAGACACGAGCCCCCCCTGTTCTGCCCCCCCATATACAGAAAGCCAATGCAATTCATCATTTGTGAACTGTATTTATTAATAAGAAGTCTGATTGGTTGGTTGGGGATTGAGCTTCGCTATCTCCAGTGCTGTGACTGCAGAAACCATTTCAGGAAATATCTGAGACTTCACTGACAAAACACTGAAATGTGTGAGTGATGATTGGAGGAAAGGATACAACCCTGACCCCAGTTATACAGATTAAATTATTGGGGCAGTGATGTAAGGGGGGCTCTGATTGGGGCAGTGATGTAAGGGGGGGGCTCTGATCGGGGCAGTGATGTAAGGGGGGCTCTGATTGGGGCAGTGATGTAAGGGGGGCTCTGATTGGGGCATTGATATAAGAGGAGACACTAATTGAGGCACCAATGTAAGGGCGGGATTTGACTGGGGCACTGATGTAGGCGGGATTTGATTGGGGCATTGATGTAAAAGGGGACACTAATTGACACTAATTGGAGCACTAATATAAGAGGGGAAGCAGATTGGGGCAATGATGTTAGGGGGGCTCTGATTTGGGCACTGATGTAAGAGGGACCCTGATTGGGGCACTAATGTAAGTGGGGGCCATGTTTGGGGCACTGATGTAAGGGGAGCTCTGATTGGGGCACTGATACGGGCAGCGGGGGGGTTCTGATTGGGGCACTGATGTAAGAGGGGCCATGTTTGGGGCACTGATGTAAGGAGAGCTCACATTGGGACACTGATATGGGCGGGGGGGGGGGTTCTGATTGGGCACTGATGTAAAGGGAGCTCTGATTGGGGCACTGATACGGGTGGGGGGTTCTGATTGGGGCACTGATGTAAAGGGGGATCTGATTGGGACACTGATGTAAGGGGAGCTCTGATTGGGGCACTGATACGGGCGGGGGGTTCTGATTGGGGCACTGATGTAAGGAGGGGATCTGATTGGGGCACTGATATGGGGGGTTCTGATTGGGGCACTGATGTAAGAGGGGCTCTGATTGGGGCACTGATATAAGTGGGGATGCTGATTGTGGCACTAATTTAAGGGGAAATCTGAATGAGGCTGTAATGTAAGGGGGGGGCTCTGATTGGGGCACTGATATATAAGGGGCGTTGACTGGGGCACTGATATAAGGGGAGGGCTCTGGTTGGGGAACTGATGTGGGGGGTGTCCCGGAATTGGGGCACTGATATAAGAGGGTCATTGACTGGGGCACTGATATAAGGGGAAGCTCTGATTGGGGAACTGATGTTGGAGGGGGGGGGGGGGCGGGGATTGGGATGCTGATATAAGGGGCATTGACTGGGGCACTGATGTAAGGGGAGGGCTCTGATTGGGGAACTGATGTGGGGGGGGGGGGATTGGGGCACTGATGTGGGGGGGGGATTGGGGCACTGATGTGGGGGGGGGGAATTGGGGTACTGATGTGGGGGGGGGTTGGGGTACTGATGTGGGGGGGGGGATTGGGGTACTGATGTAAGGGGGTACTTTGCTTAGTTGTGCTGTTTTCCTAAAATTCTTTCTCTTTTGTTCTGAATCATTTATTTGTTTTTTAAATTTTATTCATTCATTTATAACCGGATGAATATAAATAGATATTAGTATAATATTCGTTTTTAGGACCGGATCAGGGTCTGATTTTCACATGCGCACTCCATTCTCTATGACACCTTTTCTCCTATAGGAGTTTAGCAGCAGAAAAATGTAGTAAAAAGCTGCGATTTTACATTCACGTTTCCCCGTCTGGCCATTACAATGTATCTTTGCACAAATGTGCAATAAAATGCCAAGTGTTAACATGGATTTATGTGCGTTTAGATGCTTTTGAGCATTTTTTATGTTCAAAGCCCCAGTCCTGGCTGGATCTGTCACACAGCAGCTCTCAAAGTGAAGGATGGAAGGGCAGCACTGGACGCCAATCAGTTCTTCCGCATACAAATGTTCTTACAATGAATATGTGGATAGTAGGAAAGAACAGAGAGATGACTTCATCAGTTTGTAGCTGCTCTTTCACTGCCAGGTCTATAGGTTGGAGGCGGAGCAGTGACATCACAGTATCCCCTCTAGAAAGTGACGTCATGCACCGGGCTGTGCTGTCTGGCAGGGGTGTGTAAATATCAGAAGAAGATCAATAAAAATCGAAATCTTTTGGTGATCCGCTCCCACACACAGGATTAACCACTTAAGGACCGGTCCTTTTTCTGACATTTTTTGTTTAAATATTAAAATATTAAAATCAGTATTGTTTGCTAGAATATTTCTTAGAACCCCCAAACATTATATATACTGTATATATATATATTTTTTTTTAGCAGAGACCTTAGAGAATAAAATGGAGATTGTTGCAATACTTTATGTCACACTGTATTTGTACACTTCTTTGAAAAAATAAAAATAAAAAAACAGTAAAGTGAGCCCAATTTTTTCTGTAATGTGAAAGATGATGTTACGCCGAGTAAATAGATACCCAACATGTCACGCTTCAGAATTGCGCACGCTTGTGGAATGGCGACAAACTTTGGTACTTAAAAATCTCCATAGGTGACGCTTTAAACATTTCTATAGGTTACCAGCTTAGAGTTACAGAGGAGGTCTGGGGCTCAAATGATTGCTCTCACTCTAACGATCGCGGCGATACCTCACATGTTTGGTTTGAACACCGTTTACATATGTGGGCGCGACTTGCATATGCGTTCGCTTCTGTGCGCAAGCTCGGAGGGACCGGGTGCTTTAAAAAAAAAATGTCTTATTTATTTTACCTTTTATTCTTTATTTTTACACTGTCCCTTTAAAAAATGTTTTTCTGATGACTTTTTTTTTTTCCAAAAAGCTTTATTGAACAAAGTACACATTAAAGGAGAGTACAACAGTTGGATCATTCCGATCAACATTCTCGGTGATCCAATGACTTTTATTCCTATTACAGGGAATGTAACTATCCCTTGTAATAGAAATAAGCAGGACAGGTCCTCTTTATTGTAAAAAGACCTCACATCTCACATTTACACAAAATAAAATAAAAAATACAAAATAAAAAAAAAAAAGTAATTTTTTTCTGCTAGAAAACAAATGGGCCCTTTAACCACTTAAGCCCCGGAAGATTTTACCCCCTTCCTGACCAGGGGGTATTTTGCGATTTGGCACTGCATGACTTTAATGGACAATTGCGCGGTCGTGCGACGCTGTACCTAAACTAATTTGGCGTCCTTTTTTCCCACAAACAGAGCTTTCTTTTGGTGGTATTTGATCACCTGTGCGATTTTTTGATCATGCGCTATAAACAAAAAAAGAGCGTAAATTGTGCAAAAATAACAATATTTTTCACATTTTTTATATGAAATTCCCCCCAAAAAAATGTAAAAATCTAAATTTTTTAACATTTTCGGCCAATTTGTTTTCTGCTACATATGTTTGGTAAAAAAAAATTGCAATAAGCGTATTTTGATTGGTTTGCGCAAAAGTTATCGCGTTTACTAACAAAGGGAACGATTTTTGTCATTTTTGTTGTTTTTTTTTTTAACGCGTAATGGCGGCGATCTGCGATTTTTATTGCAGGACTGCGACATTGCGGCGGACAGATCGGACCCCTGACTGACATTTTTGACACTTTTGGGGTTACCAGTGACATTACTACAGTAATCAGTGCTATACATATGCACTGTTACTGTAAAATGACACTGGCAGTGAAGGGGTTAACTTTTTTTTGAGAGGGAGGGGTTATGTGTGTCCCTAGGGGCGTGATTCTAACTGTGATTGGCTGTGGCTTGAGCTGTAGGAACAATGATCAACGGTCCTACATAGTAGAACTGTGTGATCACTATTCTTATACAGGGGAGAATGACAGGCGGCTTTGTTTACATTAGCCGCATGCCTTTTTCCCTCTGCACCGACGATCGCCGAGTGACTGGCGGACATTGGGTCCGCTGGTCACACGCGCGGGGGGGTCCGTGACCGCGCAGGAACGCGCCTCCGGGGGCACGCGCTCGCTCCCTAGACCCTCACAGGCTAGCGACGTAGTACTACGTCGCTTTGCCTGTGAGCGGCTGACCGCCGCAGTAAATAGTCGTGCGGCGGTCGGCAAGCGGTTAAGGCTGTTGGGAGGAAGTGACGTATGACGTCGCTCCGGTCCTCCAAGGCCATAGAGTGGAGTGGGGGACCAGATCATTTTCCCCACTACCGACGGCTCCAGTAAGTATGCGGGGAAAATGACCGGGAAGCAGCAGGAGGGGGGAGGCACCTTCCTGGCTGCCCATAAAAGTGATCCCACAGCAAATCCACCACTGGGACCACCTTTAGGTGAAAGAGGACTGCCCACCATTTAAAAAAATACCAGGGTTGTGGCTGCTGTCTGCTGTCATAACCCTGGTATTTAACATCAAAGTATCGGTGTAAAACTGCGGCGGGCGGTCTGGAGATGGTTAAAGTGAAAGTTTGCTCATAGAATGAAGTCCTGATAGATGACATCAGATTGGCCCGTTCTGCAGGTATATGTATGAAAAACATTAATAATAAATGTCTATGCTGTAAAAAATTAATCAACACACAGTCTGAGCCTGCTCTGCACATGCTCAGTTGCCCTCTATTCTCAGCACTGTGCCTAAAATCAAAGCCACTAGAGGCCAATCAGCTGACAGCTTTAAGATTTACTGTTGCTGAAGGGGGAAGAAAGCAACAGGAATGACACAGACTGTGTGGAGGGAACACAGATTAGAGAAAGAGAAAAGAAAAGCAGGAGAGTGGACAGGAAAAACTCTGCTGCCATGGAGACACAAAAAGAGTTCACCTGTCTTATCTCTCTGATATTCTCTCCTTTCTCCTTCTCCTGTGAACTTCAGCGCGGCTTCTGTCAGCCTTCCTCTCTATCAGAGCCAAGACATATAATTAAGGCTGGAAATGCACACATTTGGATTACAGAAAGTAATGTGTAGTTTTTGAGACCAAGGAGAGAGGGAGAGATTCCAATGAGGAAATGACTGCTCTGAGCTTCAATAAAATGGCGGCCACCAGCAAGAAGAAACAGGAGCCATGCTGGAGGCAATTTACAGCTCACACTCATTTTTGTAGCATAATTATTTATGTGGAATGGTTGTTCTTTTGGTTCACACCTATGCATTTTAAGTGTGTTTTGTGGTTTGCAGAAACGCACTACAGTCCATATAACATGGTGGGACGCGTTCACATTTATGCGTTTTGCGTTTTTGGAAAGGGTCAGGGATTTTTTTTCCTGCAGCAGATTGTGTTTTGCATGTAATAGACTTCAATAGACCCAAACCAAAAATGTGTTTTGCATTTCTTTTTTCCTTAACAAACTGTGAGTAGCATGCCCCTGGTCAATGACATCACAAGGGGACGGGGCCACCCGGTTACATCAATGGGTGGCTCCGCCTCTTAGTTATTTAGGAATTGTCAGACTGTGGAGCTATCAGATGGCGGAAGCCTTTGACAGGAGCGGACCTTTAATTAAAAAAAATAAAAATTTTCGGGTCAGCAGTGGCATATATCATGACTGACACTGGATTTACATCGGGGGACATTGTTTTTGTTTTTTTAATAAAGGAATTGTCAAAAACTGTCTGTGTTTTTATTTCTTTTTGACACTTTTTAATTGAATGGGTAAGGGTAACATACCCATTCCCATGGTGGGGAGCCGGATCTGGGGGGGGGGGGGGCCCTTGTTAAAGGGGGCTTCCAGATTCCGATAAGCCCCCTGAACTCAGACCCCCACAACCAGCAGCCAGGGTTGTGGGGAAGAGGCCCTTGTCCTCATTAACAAAGGCACAAGGTGCCCCAAAAAGCACCACCCCATGTTGAGGGCATGTGGCCTAGTTTGGTTCAGAAGGAGGGGTGCTCACGATTAGGGTCTGGTATGGATTTTTGGGGGGACCCCATGCCAACAACCAACACAAACTATTCTACTTTCCCACTAGCAACTAATAGATGACAGTGATTTAATTAACTTGAGCTAATTACCTAGCAGACTTGCCGTCATCAAGCTCGTGAAGTACAATACACATTATTATAAGTGTAAACACACCCCCACAGTAGACAATAGGTGAGTTATTCAGCACAATCAACAATGTATGGAAGACAGGTGGTTGAGCTGAAGATATTAGCATCTTCCGTGAGTCTGACTGTGTGGAGCAGTCCCCTATTGGCAGTAGGGGCCTTTAACACGGATCCTCGGCCTAGAGTCCCAGAGTCTGTGTGTCTTGGGGAGACATGGACTTGAATCCAAAGTAACATTACTTCAAGGATCCCCCTCCAGCATACACCCCCACAAAGAGCAGTGTTCCCTCACAACCCGGGGCCCATAGTCAGTAGGCAAGGGGCTAGTCTGCAGTCCCCTCCAAAAGCCCCCGTCCTGAGTGAGTTTGTCACAATATACAAGTATAAAAGTCCAAATACCTTAAAGCGGAGTTCCGGACACAAAATCAACATAATCGATTGTGGGCCATCCGCTTGTTTTTGGTCACCTGAAAAAGAAATGGATAGTTACAATTTTTTTTTTTGTTTACTTACCTTTTTATTGAAGAAAAATATACTCACCTTTCTTCCACTTCCTCCCTCTGCGGCCGTGGCCCGCGCCGTCACTTCCTCTTTGCATTGATTCCTGGGAGCTGAATGTCATCACTCCCAGGAATCAATGCACCTGCAGCGGCCCTGCTCGTCACTTCCGGTGCATCTTCCCCGCACCGGAAGTGACGAGCGGGGCTGGTGCAGGGCATTCTGGGAGAAGAAGACACGGAAGAGGACGCAGAAGAGGACCGCGCCGGCTTCAGCTGCCCACACCTGAGATGGCAGCGCTGGAGCAGAAATTTTCAAGGTAAGTATTTCTTCTTACAGGTAAGTGCGTCCCGGGACAGATCAGAGGCTATCCATTGTGAAATGTACTAACCCTGACTGTCCCGGGGGGATTTTTATTGAAAATACATTTTCATGGCCGGAACTCCGCTTTAATGCAGTAATTATCAGAGCCAAAAAGGACATCCAGGACTCGACTAAGAAGCATAAAAACCAAGAAGGAAAACAGAAGATGTTCTTATTAGGGCAACACAAAAACAAGACATCGGCGGGGTAAACTGAGGATAACGGAGTTGTCGCTCATCAGAACAGATTTTATTTTTTATAATAAAGTTTGGTGTTTTTTTTTAACTTAAAGTTTTATTTGTTGGATGCGGTGAGTTACATTTCCAAGCATGACGGCATCCTATGATTACATAATGCTCAATTATAGAGCATACAATGTTTCATTTTTCTTTCCCTCTATTTTCCTACATAGCAGAGCTGAAGATATGACAAAGATGGTGACAATATAATTACCATCCTCCGAATGTTGTCTGCAATGACCGCAGTCCGCGCTTCCAGTCTATGAACATCCTGCAGCAGATCTAAACCCAACCACTAATATTTCATAAGAACTGTAATAAGTGAGAGGGTTTTTCAAAAGTTTTTTTTTATCAGAACTTTTTAAATCTGCAGCTCTCAGTCAAATCATTTCTAGCGATCCTGCCATAAATCTCCGGGCACTTCCTGTTATCTCAGAGCTGGATTCACTTTCCCTTCGTCCTCAGTCACAGCCGCCGCTAGGACCATGAACCTTCCTCCTGTATAGCCTGCGGCCGCTCTCCCTTCCCTGCCCCTCTGATTGGCTGGATGAAGAGCCTGGCGTGATGAGGACAGCCAACCGGGACCCCTGGTAAAGTGAAGAAGTTACACAAATGCCCAGAGTGGCAGGAGAGTCTCCTAGTTTATGCCAGCAGGTGGTAGGGGTAGGGAGTCTGAGCATCAGCCGGGCAGCAGGTAGATGATCAGCAAAGTCAAGCAAGTTGAGTCAATAAATGATGACGGGGACATCTTAATAGCATCATGGGCCCCTGGAAAAGTCATGCACTGGGGCCCCTACCTGCCTGCCCAGATTTACACACCTACTCTCTTATGTATAAATAGGTGAAAAAATCAAACATATATTTATTATTTATTAGTAATTTCAATAAAATAGATTTTAAACAATAAGAAAACATGTCATAAGCTAAAGGCTAATCAAAACAAATACCCAAATATTATAAATAGTCTGCAGCGCAGATGACAGGGGACACTGGGGCAAGAAGAGCAGTACAGGGGGCAGAAGGGCACAGTATGGCAGGACTGTACAGTACGGGGGGGGGGGGGTATACAATACAGGAGGGTACTGCACAGGGGGTTAGGAAGGTACAGTAAAGAGGGCAGGAGGGTACAGTACAGGGGGAATCATACAGTATAGGGAGGGAAGGAGGGCACAGGACAAAGGAGGGGGGCAGGAGGATACAGTACAGGGGGAATCATACAGTATAGGGAGGGAAGGAGGGTACAGGACAAAGGAGGGGGGCAGGAGGATACAGTACAAGGGGGTCAAGAGGGTACAGTACAGGGGGAATGATAAAGTACAAGGGGGGGCAGGAGGGCACATTAAATGGGGCAGAAGGATACAGTACAAGGGGGTCAGGAGGGTGCAGTACAAGGGGGCAGGAGGGAACAATTGGGGGGGGGTGATACAGTTCAGGGGGGTCAGGAGAGTACAGTACAGGGGGGTTTGAGAAGAAAGGCACAGTACATGGGGGAACAGGAGGGTACAGTAATGTATTATACAGAAATTGTCTCCTTAAAAGCCGCTTGCCGACCGCCGCAAGTACATATAGCCCCGTGCAGGCAAAGTGACGTATGGGTATGTCACTCACCTGCGAGCCAATAGGGGGCGAGCACGCGCTGCCTGAGGTGCGCTCCCGCTTGCTCCCTAACATGTCCGCGCGTGTGACCGGTGGACCCGATATTTTTAGCACTGATTACTGTAGTGATGTCACTGGTCCCCCCAAAAGTGTCAAAAATGCCAGTCAGGGGTCCGATCTGTCCGCCGTAATGTCGCAGTCCTGCAAAAAAAATCACAGATTGGCACCATTAGTCGTTAAAAAAAAAACAATAAAAATGACAGAAATCTTTCCCTTAGTTAGTAAACGCAATAACTTTTGCGCAAATCAATCAAAATACGCTTATTGTGATTTTTTTTACCAAAAATATGTAGCAGAAAACAAATTGGCCGAAAATGATAAAAAAATTTGATTTTTACATTTTTTGGGGGGAATTTCATATAAAAAATGTGAAAAATATTGTTACTTTTGCAAAATTGTCGCTCATTTTTGTTTACAGCGCAAAAAAGTAAAAATCGCACAGGTGATGAAATACCACCAAAAGAAATCTGTTTGTGGGAAAATAAGGACGTCAATTTAATTTGGGTACAATGTCGCACGACCGCGCAATTGTCCGTTAAAGTCACGTAGTGCCGAATCGCAAAATAGGGCCTGGTCAGGAAGGGGGTAAAATCTACCGGGGCTTAAGCGGTTAAGGAGAGCAGCACAGGGAAGCTCCTATCTGTTCGGGCACTCGGCCACTGGGCTAAATCTACAATCAGAATGGAATCTCCCCCTCTACCGTTCCCCCGCAGTTTTCAATGCTTTTCTGGCAGGGGTAAGGGAAAAGCCCCAAGGCGAAGCATTGTACTGCCATTGCTTGTGTGGGTAGGATTTGTACTGCTAATATCACATGGGATGAATAGGAGAGGAGAGTTGGCTGACATCAGAGTCATACACATTCTGCCCTCACAAGCAATGTCAGTAGTTCCATGCTCCTCCCTGAGGGTTCTCCCTTAAACCCTGCAGAGTGCCAGAAACTGCCCGGGGGGGAATCTACAGGGGCACCAGGGCAGTGCCCATAGAAGTTGTGCTCCCTAACTGATAATCAAATCAGGTATAAACACGTGAGCGGTTGCCTATGGAGTCAGGGAGTTTGCCCCCTAGAGGGCAGGACAGAGACCAACAGTCCTATTAGTGAACTCCTCACACTTTGATTCCAGCCTGGAACCAACAAACACTGCAATCTCCTCGTCTTCTTTTCCCAGGTGATAAACTCTTACAGGATGGGGGCGCAGAGCAAACCCCGCACCTCGCCAGTCCCCCGTGTGTCTCTCTCCAGACACTCATTTCACAAATTCCATTAACCCATGTGTACTGAACTCATATCACCTTGTTGCAAGGCTTTCCCCAGGCCTGGTCCCTAGGTGGACCCTGTGCCACGGTGGAACCCAACATTAGTATCCCCCCACGAGGTGAAGGACATAAAGCGCTCCTTAACCCTCTAGCAACCAAAGCCTAACTGACTGAACTGTTACACTACACTGCAGACACAACTACAGTTAGAGAACGTCAACTCCCAGGTGTGCAGAATTTAGGGACCGGTGCGGCAGAGCTTGTGCCGGCACCCACCAACCCAACAATACCTGCCGCCTTCCTCCCAGTGACATGTCCACAGTAACTAATGGACACAGGATTTTAACCTCACTCTATAACTACGTGTTTTCTCTCTCTCTCAGGGGCACCCTTTCTACATAACATACTTTCAAGTGACCCCCAGATTAGGTCCCTAGGTACACTGTGCTGCGGTCTGGGCCCAGAATGTGGAGAGCTGGCCTCAAGTGAAGGCGCCAAGCACTTAACCCCCTTCACTACCAGAGTAACTCTCACCCTATGCCAAGTCACCATTCCCTGGCTGGTTTTCAGCTAATGACATGTACAGTCGTCCCTAGCAAAGGCAATATAGCCTACGCTAGACAGCAAGCTACATGCTGGACTAACATGGACTGTATCTCCTCTAACCTACAGCCCTCTTGTTACAAGCACCGTTCTTTAGATATTCCATGCCATGCACCACCTAAACAGACTTCAGACCAGGCATTGACCAGATCACAAAAAGTCTTTACTGGAATGCAAACATGGAAGAACAGTCTTTTCAAAGAAATCATGTTCAGAGGTGCTCTGTCCGTTAAGGCAAGGCAACAGTCCATTAAGGCAAGAGTCCATAAAGACAAATACTCCACAGAGGTAGTAAATAGTGTCCTTAGAGTCCATGATTGGCAATGATCCCTAAAGAGCAGCTCTAGTCTCCCCCTCCAAAAAAAGTGAGCAGCTAAAAATCTTGTAGCTGCTGACTTTTATTATAAGGAAACTTACCTGTCCGCACCTGAGCCGATTCTTCAACTGGCCTTGGGTCCAGGTGACGGCATCTTCAGTATGGGAAGCCTGTTTCCTACTGCACATGCAGGAGCAATGCAGCGCTTTGTGAATGGTCCTGTAGTTTTCTGGGACCTGTGAGTAACTCTTTTTCTATAGTAACTCTTCCGCTGTAGGAACTTTTCCTCTATAGTAATACTTCCTCTGTAGCAGTGGCCTCCAAAATGTGGCCTTGGGGCTGGATGTAGCCCTTTACTATAGAGGAAGAGTTACTATAGAAGAAGAGTTACTATAGAGGAAGAGTTACTATAGAAGAAGAGTTACTATAGAGGAAGAGTTACTATCGAGGAAGAATCGCAAGTGGGAAAATTGGAGGAAGTTTAAGACAACGAGAGAGTATACTAAATGGAGTGGAGAAAAAGAGAAAGACAACTAGTATGGAGTATGGAGGGGGAGTAAATAGGAGGAAAAAATAAGGGAAGGGATAAGTTACACTGTTGGAAAATGTATGTTTTTATTGTATGAAATGTATTTGTATGTTTTCTCTTCTTTTTGAAAATGATAAATAAATTAAAAATAAATAAATAAATTTAAAAAAGAGGAAGAGTTACTATAGAGGAAGAGTTACTATAGAGGAAGAGTTACTATAGAGGAAGAGTCGCTATAGAGGAAGAGTTACTATAGAGGAAGAGTTAATATAGAGGAAGAGTTACTATAGAAGAAGAGTCACTATAGAGGAAGAGTCACTATAGAGGAAGAGTTACTATAGAAGAAGAGTCACTATAGAGGAAGAGTTACTATAGAGGAAGAGTTACTATAGAGGAAGAGTCACTATAGAGGAAGAGTTACTATAAAGGAAGAGTCACTATAGAGGAAGAGTTACTATAGAGGAAGAGTTACTATAGAGGAAGAGTCACTATAGAGGAAGAGTCACTATAGAGGAAGAGTTACTATAGAGGAAAAGTCACTATAGAGGAAGAGTTACTATAGAGGAAGAGTTACTATAGAGGAAGAGTTACTATAGAGGAAGAGTTACTATAGAGGAAGAGTCACTATAGAGGAAGAGTTACTATAGAGGAAAAGTCACTATAGAGGAAGAGTTACTATAGAGGAAGAGTTACTATAGAGGAAGAGTTACTATAGAAGAAGATTTACTATAGAGGAAGAGTCACTATAGAGGAAGAGTCACTATAGAGGAAGAGTTACTATAGAGGAAGAGTTAATATAGAGGAAGAGTCACTATAGAGGAGGAGTCACTATAGAGGAAGAGTCGCTATAGAGAAAGAGTTACTATAGAGGAAGAGTTACTATAGAAGAAGAGTCACTATAGAGGAAGAGTCACTATAGAGGAAGAGTCACTATAGAGGAAGAGTTACTATAGAGGAAAAGTCACTATAGAGGAAGAGTTACTATAGAGGAAGAGTTACTATAGAGGAAGAGTTACTATAGAAGAAGATTTACTATAGAGGAAGAGTCACTATAGAGGAAGAGTCACTATAGAGGAAGAGTTACTATAGAGGAAGAGTTACTATAGAGGAAGAGTTACTATAGAAGAAGAGTCACTATAGAGGAAGAGTCGCTATAGAGAAAGAGTTACTATAGAGAAAGAGTTACTATAGAGGAAGAGTCGCTATAGAGGAAGAGTCACTATAGAGGAAGAGTCGCTATAGAGGAAGAGTCGCTATAGAGGAAGAGTTACTATAGAGGAAGAGTCGCTATAGAGGAAGAGTTACTATAGAAGAAGAGTTACTATAGAGAAAGAGTTACTATAGAGGAAGAGTTACTATAGAGGAAGAGTCACTATAGAGGAAGAGTCACTATAGAGGAAGAGTTACTATAGAGGAAGAGTCACTATAAAGGAAGAGTTACTATAGAGGAAGATTACTATAGAGGAAGAGTTACTATAGAGGAAGAGTTGCTATAGAGGAAGAGTTACTATAGAGGAAGAGTTACTATGGAGGAAGAGTTACTATAGAGGAAGAGTTACTATAGAAGAAGAGTTACTATAGAGGAAGAGTTACTATAGAAGAAGAGTTACTATAGAAGAAGAGTTACAATAGAGGAAGAGTTACTATCGAGGAAGAAACGCAAGTGGGAAAATTGGAGGGAGTTTAAGACAACGAGAGCGTATACTAAATGGAGTGGAGAAAAAGAGAAAGACAACTAGTATGGAGTATGGAGGGGGAGTAAATAGGAGGAAAAAATAAGGGAAGGGATAAGTTACACTGTTGGAAAATGTATGTTTTTATTGTATGAAATGTATTTGTATGTTTTCTCTTCTTTTTGAAAATGATAAATAAATTAAAAATAAATAAATAAATTTAAAAAAGAGGAAGAGTTACTATAGAGGAAGAGTTACTATACAGGAAGAGTTACTATAGAAGAAGATTTACTATAGAGGAAGAGTCACTATAGAGGAAGAGTTACTATAGAGGAAGAGTTACTATAGAGGAAGAGTTACTATAGAAGAAGAGTCACTATAGAGGAAGAGTCGCTATAGAGAAAGAGTTACTATAGAGGAAGAGTTACTATAGAGGAAGAGTCGCTATAGAGGAAGAGTCACTATAGAGGAAGAGTCGCTATAGAGGAAGAGTCGCTATAGAGGAAGAGTTACTATAGAAGAAGAGTTACTATAGAGAAAGAGTTACTATAGAGGAAGAGTCACTATAGAGGAAGAGTTACTATAGAGGAAGAGTCACTATAGAGGAAGAGTTACTATAGAGGAAGAGTCACTATAGAGGAAGAGTTACTATAGAGGAAGAGTTACTATAGAGGAAGAGTTACTATAGAGGAAGAGTTACTATAGAGGAAGAGTCACTATAGAGGAAGAGTCACTATAGAGGAAGAGTTACTATAGAGGAAAAGTCACTATAGAGGAAGAGTTACTATAGAGGAAGAGTTACTATAGAGGAAGAGTTACTATAGAAGAAGATTTACTATAGAGGAAGAGTCACTATAGAGGAAGAGTCACTATAGAGGAAGAGTTACTATAGAGGAAGAGTTACTATAGAGGAAGAGTTACTATAGAGGAAGAGTCGCTATAGAGAAAGAGTCACTATAGAGGAAGAGTCGCTATAGAGGAAGAGTCGCTATAGAGGAAGAGTTACTATAGAGGAAGAGTCGCTATAGAGGAAGAGTTACTATAGAAGAAGAGTTACTATAGAGAAATAGTTACTATAGAGGAAGAGTTACTATAGAGGAAGAGTCACTATAGAGAAAGAGTTACTATAGAGGAAGAGTTACTATAGAGGAAGAGTCGCTATAGAGGAAGAGTCACTATAGAGGAAGAGTCGCTATAGAGGAAGAGTCGCTATAGAGGAAGAGTCGCTATAGAGGAAGAGTTACTATAGAAGAAGAGTTACTATAGAGAAAGAGTTACTATAGAGGAAGAGTCACTATAGAGGAAGAGTTACTATAGAGGAAGAGTCACTATAGAGGAAGAGTTACTATAGAGGAAGAGTTACTATAGAGGAAGAGTCACTATAGAGGAAGAGTCACTATAGAGGAAGAGTTACTATAGAGGAAGAGTTACTATAGAGGAAGAGTTACTATAGAGGAAGAGTCACTATAGAGGAAGAGTCACTATAGAGGAAGAGTTACTACAGAGGAAAAGTCACTATAGAGGAAGAGTTACTATAGAGGAAGAGTTACTATAGAGGAAGAGTTACTATAGAAGAAGATTTACTATAGAGGAAGAGTCACTATAGAGGAAGAGTCACTATAGAGGAAGAGTTACTATAGAGGAAGAGTTACTATAGAAGAAGAGTCACTATAGAGGAAGAGTCGCTATAGAGAAAGAGTTACTATAGAGGAAGAGTTACTATAGAGGAAGAGTCGCTATAGAGGAAGAGTCACTATAGAGGAAGAGTCGCTATAGAGGAAGAGTCGCTATAGAGGAAGAGTTACTATAGAGGAAGAGTCGCTATAGAGGAAGAGTTACTATAGAAGAAGAGTTACTATAGAGAAATAGTTACTATAGAGGAAGAATTACTATAGAGGAAGAGTCACTATAGAGGAAGAGTTACTATAGAGGAAGAGTTACTATAGAGGAAGAGTTACTAAAGAGGAAGAGTCACTATAGAGGAAGAGTCGCTATAGAGAAAGAGTTACTATAGAGGAAGAGTTACTATAGAGGAAGAGTCACTATAGAGGAAGAGTTACTATAGAGGAAGAGTCACTATAGAGGAAGAGTCACTATAGAGGAAGAGTCGCTATAGAGAAAGAGTTACTATAGAGGAAGAGTTACTATAGAGGAAGAGTCACTATAGAGGAAGAGTTACTATAGAGGAAGAGTCACTATAGAGGAAGAGTCACTATAGAGGAAGAGTCGCTATAGAGGAAGAGTTACTATAGAAGAAGAGTTACTATAGGGGAAGAGTCACTATAGAGGAAGAGTTACTATAGAGGAAGAGTCACTATAGAGGAAGAGTCACTATAGAGGAAGAGTTACTATAGAGGATGAGTCACTATAGAGGAAGAGGTACTATAGAGGAAGAGTTACTATACAGGAAGAGTCACTATAGAAGAAGAGTTACTATAGGGGAAGAGTTCCTATAGAGGAAGAATTGCTATAGAGGAAGAGATACTATAGAGGAAGAGATACTATAGAGGAAGAGTCACTATAGAGGAAGAGTCACTATAGAAGAAGAGTTACTATAGAGGAAGAGTCGCTATAGAGGAAGAGTTACTATAGAGGAAGAGTCACTATAGTGGAAGAGTTACTATAGAGGAAGAGTTACTATAGAGGAAGAGTCGCTATAGAAGAAGAGTTCCTATAGGGGAAGAGTTCCTATAGAGGGAGAATTGCTATAGAGGAAGAGATACTATAGAGGAAGAGATACTATAGAGGAAGAGTCACTATAGAAGAAGAGTTACTATAGAGGAAGAGTTACTATGGAGGAAGAGTTACTATAGAAGAAGAGTTACTGTAGAGGAAGAGTTACTATAGAGGAAGAGTTACTATAGAGGAAGAGTTACTATAGAGGAAAAGTCACTATAGAGGAAAAGTCACTATAGAGGAAGAGTTACTATAGAGGAAGATTACTATAGAGGAAGAGTTACTATAGAAGAAGAGTTACTATAGAGGAAGAGTTACTATAGAGGAAGAGTTACTATAGAGGAAGAGTCACTATAGAGGAAGAGTTACTATAGGGGAAGAGTCACTATAGAGGAAGAGTCACTATAGAGGAAGAGTCACTATAGAGGAAGAGTTACTATAGAGGATGAGTCACTATAGAGGAAGAGGTACTATAGAGGAAGAGTTACTATAGAGGAAGAGTCACTATAGAAGAAGAGTTACTATAGGGGAAGAGTTCCTATAGAGGAAGAATTGCTATAGAGGAAGAGATACTATAGAGGAAGAGATACTATAGAGGAAGAGTCACTATAGAAGAAGAGTTACTATAGAGGAAGAGTCGCTATAGAGGAAGAGTTACTATAGAGGAAGAGTCACTATAGTGGAAGAGTTACTATAGAGGAAGAGTTACTATAGAGGAAGAGTCGCTATAGAAGAAGAGTTCCTATAGGGGAAGAGTTCCTATAGAGGGAGAATTGCTATAGAGGAAGAGATACTATAGAGGAAGAGTCACTATAGAAGAAGAGTTACTATAGAGGAAGAGTTACTATGGAGGAAGAGTTACTATAGAAGAAGAGTTACTGTAGAGGAAGAGTTACTATAGAGGAAGAGTTACTATAGAGGAAGAGTTACTATAGAGGAAGAGTTACTATAGAGGAAAAGTCACTATAGAGGAAAAGTCACTATATAGGAAGAGTTAATATAGAGGAAGAGTTACTATAGAGGAAGATTACTATAGAGGAAGAGTTACTATAGAAGAAGAGTTACTATAGAGGAAGAGTTACTATAGAGGAAGAGTTACTATAGAGGAAGAGTTACTATGGAGGAAGAGTTACTATAGAGGAAGAGTTACTATAGAAGAAGAGTTACTATAGAGGAAGAGTTACTATAGAAGAAGAGTTACTATAGAAGAAGAGTTACAATAGAGGAAGAGTCACTATCGAGGAAGAATCGCAAGTGGGAAAATTGGAGGGAGTTTAAGACAATGAGAGAGTATACTAAATGGAGTGGAAAAAAAGAGAAAGACAACTAGTATGGAGTATGGAGGGGGAGTAAATAGGAGGAAAAAATAAGGGGAGGGATAAGTTACACTGTTGGAAAATGTATGTTTTTATTGTATGAAATGTATTTGTATGTTTTCTCTTCTTTTTGAAAATGATAAATAAATTAAAAATAAATAAATACATTTAAAAAAGAGGAAGAGTTACTATAGAGGAAGAGTTACTGTAGAGGAAGAGTCGCTATAGAGGAAGAGTCGCTATAGAGGAAGAGTTACTATAGAGGAAGAGTTACTATAGAGGGAGAGTTACTATAGAGGGATAGTTACTATAGAGGAAGAGTCACTATAGAAGAAGAGTTACTATAGAGGAAGAGTTACTATAAAGGAAGAGTTACTATAGAGGAAGAGTCACTATAGAGGAAGAGTTACTATAGAGAAAGAGTTACTATAGAGGAAGAGTCACTATAGAGGAAGAGTCGCTATAGAGGAAGAGTCGCTATAGAGGAAGAGTCACTATAGATGAAGAGTTACTATAGAGGAAGAGTTTCTATAGAGGAAGAGTTAATATAGAGGAAGAGTTACTATAGAGGAAGAGTCGCTATAGAGGAAGAGTTGCTATAGAAGAAGAGTTACTATAGAGGAAGAGTTACTATAGAAGAAGAGTTACTATAGAGGAAGAGTCGCTATAGAGGAAGAGTTACTAAAGAGGAAGAGTTACTATAGAGGAAGAGTCGCTATAGAGGAAGAGTTACTATAGAGGAAGAGTCGCTATAGAGGAAGAGTCGCTATAGAAGAAGAGTTACTAAAGAGGAAGAGTCGCTACAGAGGAAGAGTCACTATTGAGGAAGAGTTACTATAGAGGATGAGTTACTATAGAGGAAGAGTTACTATAGAGGAAGAGTCACTATAGAGGAAGAGTTACTATAGAGGAAGAGTTACTATAGAGGAAGAGTCGCTATAGAAGAAGAGTTACTATAGGGGAAGAGTTCCTATAGAGGAAGAATTGCTATAGAGGAAGAGATACTATAGAGGAAGAGATACTATAGAGGAAGAGTCACTATAGAAGAAGAGTTACTATAGAGGAAGAGTTACTATGGAGGAAGAGTTACTATGGAGGAAGAGTTACTATAGTAGAAGAGTTACTGTAGAGGAAGAGTTACTATAGAGGAAGAGTTACTATAGAGGAAAAGTCACTATAGAGGAAGAGTTAATATAGAGGAAGAGTTACTATAGAGGAAGATTACTATAGAGGAAGAGTTACTGTAGAAGAAGAGTTACTATAGAGGAAGAGTTACTATAGAGGAAGAGTTACTATGGAGGAAGAGTTACTATAGTGGAAGAGTTACTATAGAAGAAGAGTTACTATAGAGGAAGAGTTACTATAGAAGAAGAGTTACAATAGAGGAAGAGTTACTATCGAGGAAGAATCGCAAGTGGGAAAATTGGAGGGAGTTTAAGACAACGAGAGAGTATACTAAATGGAGTGGAGAAAAAGAGAAAGACAACTAGTATGGAGTATGGAGGGGGAGTAAATAGGAGGAAAAAATAAGGGAAGGGATAAGTTACACTGTTGGAAAATGTATGTTTTTATTGTATGAAATGTATTTGTATGTTTTCTCTTCTTTTTGAAAATGATAAATAAATTAAAAATAAATAAATAAATAAATTTAAAAAAGAGGAAGAGTTACTATAGAGGAAGAGTCGCTATAGAGGAAGAGTCGCTATAGAGGAAGAGTTACTATAGAGGAAGAGTCACTATAGAGGAAGAGTCACTATAGAGGAAGAGTTACTATAGAGGAAGAGGTACTATAGAGGAAGAGTTACTATAGAGGAAGAGTCACTATAGAAGAAGAGTTACTATAGGGGAAGAGTTCCTATAGAGGAAGAATTGCTATAGAGGAAGAGATACTATAGAGGAAGAGATACTATAGAGGAAGAGTCACTATAGAAGAAGAGTTACTATAGAGGAAGAGTCGCTATAGAGGAAGAGTTACTATAGAGGAAGAGTCACTATAGTGGAAGAGTTACTATAGAGGAAGAGTTACTATAGAGGAAGAGTCGCTATAGAAGAAGAGTTCCTATAGGGGAAGAGTTCCTATAGAGGGAGAATTGCTATAGAGGAAGATATACTATAGAGGAAGAGTCACTATAGAAGAAGAGTTACTATAGAGGAAGAGTTACTATGGAGGAAGAGTTACTATAGAAGAAGAGTTACTGTAGAGGAAGAGTCACTATAGAGGAAAAGTCACTATAGAGGAAAAGTCACTATAGAGGAAGAGTTAATATAGAGGAAGAGTTACTATAGAGGAAGATTACTATAGAGGAAGAGTTACTATAGAAGAAGAGTTACTATAGAGGAAGAGTTACTATAGAGGAAGAGTTACTATAGAGGAAGAGTTACTATGGAGGAAGAGTTACTATAGAGGAAGAGTTACTATAGAAGAAGAGTTACTATAGAGGAAGAGTTACTATAGAAGAAGAGTTACTATAGAAGAAGAGTTACAATAGAGGAAGAGTCACTATTGAGGAAGAGTTACTATAGAGGATGAGTTACTATAGAGGAAGAGTTACTATAGAGGAAGAGTCACTATAGAGGAAGAGTTACTATAGAGGAAGAGTTACTATAGAGGAAGAGTCGCTATAGAAGAAGAGTTACTATAGGGGAAGAGTTCCTATAGAGGAAGAATTGCTATAGAGGAAGAGATACTATAGAGGAAGAGATACTATAGAGGAAGAGTCACTATAGAAGAAGAGTTACTATAGAGGAAGAGTTACTATGGAGGAAGAGTTACTATGGAGGAAGAGTTACTATAGTAGAAGAGTTACTGTAGAGGAAGAGTTACTATAGAGGAAGAGTTACTATAGAGGAAAAGTCACTATAGAGGAAGAGTTAATATAGAGGAAGAGTTACTATAGAGGAAGATTACTATAGAGGAAGAGTTACTGTAGAAGAAGAGTTACTATAGAGGAAGAGTTACTATAGAGGAAGAGTTACTATGGAGGAAGAGTTACTATAGTGGAAGAGTTACTATAGAAGAAGAGTTACTATAGAGGAAGAGTTACTATAGAAGAAGAGTTACTATAGAAGAAGAGTTACAATAGAGGAAGAGTTACTATCGAGGAAGAATCGCAAGTGGGAAAATTGGAGGGAGTTTAAGACAACGAGAGAGTATACTAAATGGAGTGGAGAAAACGAGAAAGACAACTAGTATGGAGTATGGAGGGGGAGTAAATAGGAGGAAAAAATAAGGGAAGGGATAAGTTACACTGTTGGAAAATGTATGTTTTTATTGTATGAAATGTATTTGTATGTTTTCTCTTCTTTTTGAAAATGATAAATAAATTAAAAATAAATAAATAAATTTAAAAAAGAGGAAGAGTTACTATAGAGGAAGAGTCGCTATAGAGGAAGAGTCGCTATAGAGGAAGAGTTACTATAGAGGAAGAGTCACTATAGAGGAAGAGTCACTATAGAGGAAGAGTCACTATAGAAGAAGAGTTACTATAGAGGAAGAGTTACTATAGAGGAAGAGTCACTATAGAGGAAGAGTCACTATAGAGAAAGAGTTACTATAGAGGAAGAGTCACTGTCGTGGAAAATAAAAGGGCTTGTACTGAAAAGTACAAGTGCTCCGCTCTTTTACATAACGATTTACCAAGCACTCGGCGATAAAGAAAGGAACAAACACGCTGGGTCATTTCGATGCCATCTGCCAGGTCTCTCTCCATTGGATATGTATGTGTGTGCATTTGTGTATAAGAGCTAGTGTTTGTGTGTGAGAGTTTATGTGTCTCTTCATGGATGAATGATGTGTTAGCTGCTGTTATGTGAGCTGTTATGTGAGCTTGTGTGTGTGTGTGTGTGTGTGTGTGTGTCAGTGTGTGTGTGTGTGTGTCAGTGTGTGTGTGTGCCTCCTTCTGAGTTCTGATCTGTTCTGTCTGAGGGCAGGGCAGAGCAGGTTTATTTACATCAAGTGAAACAAAAGGAAGTTACAGGGAGTGGCTTCACAACCACCAATCACAGAAAGTACAATGGGCAGGGCTTATGTACAAACACAGCCATGTGCAGAGATGAGTAGAAATGGCTGCCATCTAATTACTAACAATCTTTCAATGACTGTTAAAGCAATAATCACTGTAAATATCGATTATCAGTAAAACTTGACACTGGGAGACTTTATGACTATTTAAACTAAAGAAAATGTCCACAATCAAAATTTCCACAACAGTCCCTCCTCTTTGTCATTTGCTCCCATGTGTCCCTTGATGAATCTTCTTCTTCTTCTTCTTCCAAAAAAAACAGAACAGTTCTTCTCACGATAAAAACAATCCATTTAAAAAAGTTTATAAAAAGAAAAAGATAACGGGTAAAAACAATCCATCGAAAGGAAACGACACTTGGGTTCCGTTCTTCGGGAGATGACTTCAGAGGGAGGGCATGAGACGATGGGATGCGTTGACCAGCGGTCAGGCTGAAGTCCTTGGCGTCGGATGCAGGGGCGGAATCTTGGGGCGTCTCGTCTCAGCAATCAGGACGAGATCATCTGCTCGATCTTTGGTGACTCGGTTGACCAGAAAACAGGACCATATAGGAGGAATAGAAACAAGAACAACATAAGTATATATACTTCTATTTCCTTCAACCAAGATCCAATGGAGAACAAAAAAATCCCCAGAACCTCCCAAAGCATTAAAAGGATTCCAACCCTCGTTAGCTATAGCTCTGGCTCTGCCTTGCAATGAAGTTACCTTATCCATATGGGCTTGGACCTTATCACTGGTGTTTGCTATCCCGGAACAGCAGTCTTCCCCTACAGAAACCCCCCTTGGAAGCTAACAGAAAATCTAGTACCATTTTCTCCTACAGTAAAAAACACCCGGAGTTTCATTGGTGAGGTTGACCGTTATACCTGTCTCACAGGTCGTGGATCCTACGAATTTAGTTCCGGTGCCAAAACTAAAGTTAAAGCCAAGCCGTGGACTACCTGATTGTCCCGATACCCAAATTGTATTGACCAGAAAAGAACAGGAGCCAGAGCTAACATTAAAACTGAAACTGATGTTACCCTCCAGGAATGTGTCATTAAATTCTGTGCACAAGTGTCTCTTGGTTGTCTTCATGATGATACGAATGTCTGCCATTGCTGGGGTGTCATAGCTAGGTGGGGGTTTGGAGCACACCCAGCCATTAGACCTGTTTGCCGTCTTGGCCAGCTGAAAATGCATTACCCTTGCTAAAACACACTTGCTAAATATGTAAATAAAAAACGATACTCCTCATTATCATTCTTGGATGGAGTTGAGCAGCTTTTTGCAGTGGTTGGCATGGATCCAGAACCTCAAGGAAGTCGGTGTTGTCAGCTGAACCTGGTAATTCCTCCGCTCCAATCCCGTCCCTTGACGTTTACTCAGTCACCTGCTTGGACAGAATGTACACCGGTTATCGTGTCAGGGTCCGGGAGAGACTCCCGAACCCTATGATGGACCTTTTGGAGCTCCCTTTGCCAGGACTGCACCCACCCCGTCAGCTGAGAATGTAAAAATGACAGCTGCTGAGGAAAGCACAATCCAGGCTCTGGTTGACTCTCAAACAAAACTTTGTAGGGTGATAACCCATGGGACATTCCTGTTGGGGTAAAGAGCAATGAGAAAACATTTGAGCCGTGGCTCTTTCAATTCAGCCGTTCAGGCTTACCGCTAATCCCTGAAGCGCCGTACATACCTCTAAAAAGATCTGACCAGTGAAGTGTGATCCACGATCTGACTCAATCGTTCCAGGCAGCCCCCTTGCGACAAACTATCTCAGACAGGATCTTTTTCGTGGTGGCAGTGGCAATGGCATTGTGCACGGACCAAGCCTCTGGACACCCAGAAAACATATCCGGACAGACCAAGACACGCTCGTTCCCCGGCAAAGTGATATAGTCTATCTGAATGCGCTAAAAGGGATATTCCGGTTTGGGTGGGTGCCTTCTCGGCTGCGGTAGTAAAGCCAGGGCCAATCCAATGCTCCTCCACCTATGCACACATAACCATCTTTGACTGGTGCCCAAGGTAATGAGTCGAGTGGGCCATCATTGGAAAAAGGGATCTGGGTAAACACCATTTACCATCAAGACCCCAGATGTCATCTGGACCCTGTGTAGCCCCCAAAACCATCCATCTCCTCTTCTCCTGCACTTCCGCTTGGGACTGCAGCTTCTTCAGAGGGGATGGCTAGCATCAGGGTCTCTGTCTCAGGGCTCAGAGCACCTTCCTTAGCAGCTCTATCTGCCAAGGCATTTCCATTGGCTTCCATAGTCGTCTCAGTAGTATGAGCCTTTACCTTCAGAATGGTTATCACGTGTGGCAAGCAAAAGGCAATGAACAGCTCTATTAACCCCGCACGTTTCACCGACCTCCCCAAACTAGTCAAGAACCCTCTTGCCTTCCAGACAGGACCACAATCATGTGCCAGTCCAAAAAGCGTATCTCAACTCTGTATAGATATTGATCCCCTGATCTCTATGTCTTGCCATCTGGGGTGTAGTACCTGGAACCATCGACAAAAAGGTTAATGGGGATCTCATTCACTGGACTGACAGCCGCTGATTGTCACTCCATCAAAGAAAGACAATCATGTTGTCCCTACTAAAGTTGGAAATTGATGAGAGAGAGAGAGAGAGAAAGAGAGAGAGAGAGAGAGAGAGAGAGAGAGAGAGAGAGAGAGAGAAAAAGAAAGAGAGCGAGATAAAGTTTTGAAAATTACCATTTTTCTGCACGGCCTTCTCCCCCCTTCTCTTCATCCTTAACAGGAAGAAGAGACGCAGGGTTCCAAAATAGTGCATCGTTTAAGGTTACGAGGACTTTGGGGGTCCTTCAATGTCTGTATTCTCTGAGTGGTTAGATGTTGGGTACCTAGAGAAATGCAATGACCTAAAAAAAAACAAGCTTCTCCATGCAAAGCTGGCCTAGCCTGCAATAGAGAGGTTCAGTCACTGACACTGTCTGGCCTGTGAGACCTACAGTGGGAGTTGTCTTCCCTGGAAGGGGAACCTTGCCTCTAGGTTTTTGAGATCTTAAAACCGTGTTGGCTGCATCAGTGTCAGCGAGGCAAGGGAGGGGATATTTTAATTCCTCTAGGATGTGAGCTGACACCGGTTTATCAATGCCCTATGATAAGTCATAGTCGTTTCTGACCATACCTACCTTTGAAATTTTCCGGATCCTCCGGAATAAATTGCCACTTACCCCACGGACCAGCCGGGTTGGTAGGGCAATTATGCCTGATGTACCCTGACTTTCCACATCCATAGCAGACCTGTTAAAAGAACTTCTAGTTTGCCACAGAGTTAGAAGGAGAGGGTTCAGCTGTTATGACAGGCTGTTGAGAGATAAGAGACACTGTGAGGTGGGAGGGTGTTACCAGTACCAAAGTCTGCACCGTGAACTGAAGAAAACGGAGATTAAAGTGCAGAGACAGTGACAGGTTCAGTGTCAGCGGATCTGGCTTGTCTCTGTAAAGTTAGCCCAGGAAGAGCTTCCTCCACTTCTCTCACCAGATCGCTGGACTCGGCTATCTCATCAGACCAAGTGTACATAATGCGGTTCTTCCGGACTGAACCCGCCTCATGCACGCCTTGCTGTTTGACCATAATAGATCTCTGAAGCCACAATTGTGCTACACTTTGCATCTCTGTCGCCTGGAGCCTAGTTCTGAATTCAATAACGAACTCCTCCCATCTCCAGACATCAAAAACACCTTCCAAAAAGGGATGTACCAACTGTTTCCCTTGGTTATTCCCCTTCCTGAGGGGTCTCATGGCCCGAGCCCCAAACTCAGACTTCATGTACCGCAAAACTGTTTGGCTAACCTGGGGGACCTGTGTTACCCCCCATTGCATGGATAAACCATTAACCATGACGATTCGAATCGCTTTCTTTGCACCTGGTTTAGGAGCAACGCTGTCAGGTGCCAACTTTGACAGTTTTGGCCTACTTCCGGACTCCCGCGCCGGTCAGCTAGAAGACATCAACCCGGTGGCTTCGTACGGCTATACAGCTCATCAACCCCCACACGTTCCCCAACTTCCGTTTTTTTTTACACGGCCTAATGTGGGGCGGGTTTCGGTATCTACTCCTCACACGTTGAAGGCTGAAACAAGCGTGTCGCAATCACCCGTTTCACGTAGATGGCTCAAAGTACACACGTTCGTTTCGACCTAACCCGTGCAGCCAAACAACCCCCGAAAGTACAATGAAAGTCCTCCCTATACAAACCTTGGCTTCAGTCTATTCCTTGATGTTGCATTAAAAATTTAAATTAAGATGCCGGTAACTGATTGCACACTGGAAGATATAACCTCTCTACCTAAAATCCAGCCTGCAGTACCGAAAACTACCTCTGTGAGAAACAACCGCTCAGTACAAAACAACCCTGAAAACTGCAGTCACTCCACAATGTACTCTTATCATTGGAAAAAACTTAGTTACAACAAAAATGAGACAAAATACACCATAAAAACAGCTTAACCAAAAACTTACAAAACAAATAAATAGTTACTCCTGAAAAACAGACAAAAACACAAAAAACAAAAACTGATGGGTTGGATATGTATATATCTGTGTTAAATATGAACAAAAAGATGAACAAAGCTAGCTAGAAAAACAACTGCCTAGATGCCAGATTTCAATTAAAATGAAAAAAACATTACCTTTAAACTGAAATACAGCGCAAAAATAACATCACAAAGTTGCCATTTAAAACTACCAAAAAAGAGAAAAATGTTTTAAAGCTCAAAATAGCATTTCAGCCACATGGGTCTCAACTCCATTTAACAAAATGGCTGCCAAGCACATGGTCCACACAAAGGAAATGACATCACAAAATGGCTGCCATCCGAGCACATGGCCCACACAAAGGAAATGACATCACAAAATGGCTGCCATCCGAGCACATGGCCCACACAAAAGAGTTGCACAAAACAAAGAGTTTAAGCAACCATGTGCTTCTTTGTACACAACAACAAAAGACAGGAAAAACAGGTTTTACAGCTGTATTCAGAGACAATAGCTATCCTGGTGGAAATGCTGGTTTTGGGGCTGCACAATACAATCTGCTACTTAAAAACAGAAACTCAGTCCAAAACTGTCTGCTCTATGCTCAATTCAAACATCAGAGTCCAAAGCAAAAACCAGTTTCACTAATAAACGAGTTCCCGCCAAAAACCAATCCAGCACACACACCAAACAATCTGCGGAATATATTGTTATCTCATCGAACAAAGCTGATATTACAACAGATGTTACAAGGCAATATTTAACACATATATCACAACCCCAGGATGTATTAACTGAGAAACTAACAGACCTGATCCCTAGCCACAAATATTAATAGAAATAACCCCATTGTTATATAAAAGAGCGAACGCTGCAAATGAAAAGGTTCTTTTGTTAAGCTTTTGTTTCTAGCTTCCACAGCGGACAAAGAAAGTAAGCCCTGGTTTAGAACAACAAATTTTCAAAAACTGAAATGAAATGTCTTACCACAAAAGCCGGCTTTTTTGTTGTAACAAACTGGACTCACTTCCCTCCTGTTTTCCGCTGTGAAGCTAGGAACGATGTGTTAGGGCTACCAAGCTCGCCATTAATGTCGTGGAAAATAAAAGGGCTTGTACTGAAAAGTACAAGTGCTCCGCTCTTTTACATAACGATTTACCAAGCACTCGGCGATAAAGAAAGGAACAAACACGCTGGGTCATTTCGATGCCATCTGCCAGGTCTCTCTCCATTGGATATGTATGTGTGTGCATTTGTGTATAAGAGCTAGTGTTTGTGTGTGAGAGTTTATGTGTCTCTTCATGGATGAATGATGTGTTAGCTGCTGTTATGTGAGCTGTTATGTGAGCTTGTGTGTGTGTGTGTGTGTGTGTGTGTGTGTGTGTGTGTCAGTGTGTGTGTGTGTCAGTGTGTGTGTGTGTGTGTGTGTCAGTGTGTGTGTGTGTGTGTCAGTGTGTGTGTGTGTGTGTGTGTGTGTCAGTGTGTGTGTGTGTGTGTCAGTGTGTGTGTGTGTGTGTCAGTGTGTGTGTGTGTCAGTGTGTGTGTGTGTGTGTCAGTGTGTGTGTGTGTGTCAGTGTGTGTGTGTGTGTGTCAGTGTGTGTGTGTGTGTGTGTCAGTGTGTGTGTGTGTGTGTGTCAGTGTGTGTGTGTGTGTGTGTGTGTGTGTGTGTGTGTGTCAGTGTGTGTGTGTGTGTGTCAGTGTGTGTGTGTGTGTGTCAGTGTGTGTGTGTGTCAGTGTGTGTGTGTGTGTGTCAGTGTGTGTGTGTGTGTCAGTGTGTGTGTGTGTGTGTCAGTGTGTGTGTGTGTGTGTGTCAGTGTGTGTGTGTGTGTGTGTCAGTGTGTGTGTGTGTGTGTGTCAGTGTGTGTGTGTGCCTCCTTCTGAGTTCTGATCTGTTCTGTGTGAGGGCAGGGCAGAGCAGGTTTATTTACATCAAGTGAAACAAAAGGAAGTTACAGGGAGTGGCTTCACAACCACCAATCACAGAAAGTACAATGGGCAGGGCTTATGTACAAACACAGCCATGTGCAGAGATGAGTAGAAATGGCTGTCATCTTATTACTAACAAGTCTTTCAATGACTGTTAAAGCAATAATCACTGTAAATATCGATTATCAGTAAAACTTGACACTGGGAGACATTATGACTATTTAAACTAAAGAAAATGTCCACAATCAAAATTTCCACAACAGTCACTATAGAGGAAGAGTCGCTATAGAGGAAGAGTCGCTATAGAGGAAGAGTTACTATAGAGGAAGAGTTACTATAGAGGAAGAGTCGCTATAGAGGAAGAGTCGCTATAGAGGAAGAGTCACTATAGATGAAGAGTTACTATAGAGGAAGAGTTACTATAGAGGAAGAGTTAATATAGAGGAAGAGTTACTATAGAAGAAGAGTTACTATAGAGGAAGAGTCGCTATAGAGGAAGAGTTACTAAAGAGGAAGAGTTACTATAGAGGAAGAGTTACTATAGAGGAAGAGTCGCTATAGAGGAAGAGTTACTATAGAGGAAGAGTTACTATAGAGGAAGAGTCGCTATAGAGGAAGAGTCGCTATAGAGGAAGAGTTACTAAAGAGGAAGAGTTACTATAGAGGAAGAGTTACTATAGAGGAAGAGTCGCTATAGAGGAAGAGTTACTAAAGAGGAAGAGTCGCTATAGAGGAAGAGTCGCTATAGAGGAAGAGTCACTATAGAGGAGGAGTCACTATAGAGGAAGAGTTACTATAGAGGAGGAGTCACTATAGAGGAAGAGTTACTATAGAGGAAGAGTTACTATAGAGGAAGAGTTACTATAGAGGAAGAGTTACTATAGAGGAAGAGTCGCTATAGAGGAAGAGTCGCTATAGAAGAAGAGTTACTCCACCAGCATGTAAAATCTGAGTGACCAATGTAAGATAATAAAAGAAAGTTATGTCCCATTTTGTATGACTTTTGGTACAGCCCTTTCACTAAAAATCACATTTTGGAATTGCTGAGTATATATGTTATCACTGTCTTGCATTTTTAAAGCTGAGTTTGTAACATTTCCTCCTCCCCGTTCCCCTCCGCATGACTTTACCATTGAGATCAATGGCACAACCATTGGTTCCTCCACACATGCCGAGGTGCTGGGTGTAATCCTAGACTCTGACCTCTCCATTCAGCACGCACATCCAATCACTGGCTACATCTTGCCGCCAAAAAATCTGCGCAACATCTCCAGAATTTGCCCCTCCTAACAACACCACAAAACAACTTACTCGTCTGATTATTTCCCGCCTTGACTAATGCAACTTCCTCCTCACTGGCCGATCCTTACACAGGCTCCTCCCCCTTCAATCTATTATGAAAGCTGGTGCCAGACTAATACACCTTACTAATTTCAATCCTCTGGAACTCCCTACCCTAATGTGTCCAGTCAGCCCCTACCCTGTCCACCTTTAGGCGATCCCTGAAAAATCTACTATTAGGGAAGCCTACCCCACCCCCACCTAAGAACTATGCCTGAGTCACCTCCATCAGATCATTCCCCGCAGCCATTAACTTTTGTAGCACCCCCCCCTTTAGATTGTAAGCTCAATGAGCAGAGCCCTCCTATTCCTTCTGTTTTGAACTGTATTATAATTGTATTGTCCCCCTTTATACTGTAAAGCTCTGCGCAAACTGTTGGTGCCATATAAATCCTATATAAGAATAATAATAATTTTATCATTTAGATGATCCCGTTAGGTATTTCCTTTCGGGTTTTATATTGTTGCCTGTGAGAGGGTTAAGCAGAAAGGCTTCAGACAGAACAAGCCACTGTTTTTGGCTTTTCCCAACCATCGGCTTTTTCCAGTTCCTGAAAAACATTAACAGTCGTGGTAAACAGCAACCAACTTGGCTGGAGACTTGCCGGAGAATAAAAGCCGGTACTGACTCTTAATTAGTGTAATTAATGTCGTTGTAATTTTTATCTAATTACAAAGTCTTGCGCTGCTGTAACATCTGACCTGGCACATTTGCAACAGTTTAATTATATGCCTGAGTCCATAACTACACAACACTCACAAGTTGCCTCCTAGGTAGATCAGATGTGGAACATTTAGGGAGAAACACGGCAATCCGGAGAGGATTCCTGTTCCAACAAGCAGAGGACGGAGGTACACAGACTATCTGTGCAGGTTGAGTTGAAGTCACATATAGCTGCAATCTGTGGGGGACATCCCAGCTGTCACAACTCGCGGTACAATCCCACACAACTGACTGTTATGGAACATGAAAAATGGTCTGGACAAGCTCTTGTTTGTCCATCTTAATTCCCATTGTGATAAGTCTCTTGGGAATGGATTTAGTTTTAACTCCAAAGATTATGTATGTTTCTTTCTAGACCTCCAATAGCCAACATGTCATGGTCAGAGGTCAGGCTTGGAGGCCAGTAGCCATAGCAGTAGAGAGGCTCCCACAAGCAGGTCACCCTGGTGGATGACACAGGCTCACCTGAGGTTAGGGGGTCTAAGCACTAACCCAGGGATCCTCAAACTATGGCCCTCCAGCTGTTGCGGAACTACACGTCCCATGAGGTAAAACTCTAACATTCACAGACATGACTAGGCATGATGGGAATTGTAGTTCCTGAACAACTGGAGGGCCATAGTTTGAAGACCCCTGCATTAACCTGTATTCACCAGGGCTCTTGATGGTGGGGATCGGTTTTGCTATGTACCAGGTTGTGGTCCTCAGGATCACCCCAGAAGGAAGTGAGCAAGCTGGGGTCCTGTAGTAGATATAACAAGTAGGGATCAAGCAGAAGTGTAGTCAGTAAACAAGCCAAAGGTGAGTAAGTGTTTGCAGGTAGGGATCAACCAAAAGCGTACTCGAAGAACAAGCCAAAGGTCATAAAATGTGGTAGCGAAGAAATGGACAATGGCAGGAGTGACAGGAGCAGTGAGAGAGCACAATAATCTGGCAAACAGGAAGTACAAAGGCGTGGCTTAAATCAGGAAGTAGACGGGAGGAGACAAGAGTTCAAGCCTCATAAGAAACAAGACATAAGACAATGTTATATGAATAAAGCGGGCACATGAAAAAGCTTCTTCAAAGTAAAATTCTTTATTCCAGCATCGATAGCGGTGACAATACTGGCCCACCCAGTTGTATGGCAATAGCTTTATGCCTTCATCATAGCAACATAAGGCAATGTTGTCTAAACAATTAGGCAGGGAGCTGTCCGGCATCTCAGGTTGTTCAGTGAGAAGAGTTAGTGCCAGGCACAGCAGAGGTCCCAGGTTCAGGCCCTGACACAGCAAGCTCTTTAACTTTGGAGAAATGGTCAAGGGGGAAATTGCCCCCCTCACCTATCCATTGCTAATAAGAATGTAGACAGGGGTGATACGATTGATCACATGGTACCGACAGAGCCAATCACAGCCCGCCTCAGGGGGGCGCACGCTCCTGACCTGCCAGGCTACATGTTCGGATAAGGGTCTGGTATGGATTTTTGGAGGGACCCTACGCCGCTTTTTTTTTTTCAAATTTTGGCGTAGGGTTCCCCTTAAAATCCATACATGACTCGAAGGGCCTGATATGTACTGGGGGGGCACCCTACTCTTTTTTTTTTTTTTTACTGCAGGGTGCCAGCAATTGCTTGCAGCTGCAAAGTACATTTAAATGCATTTTTTTTCTTTACAAACATCAGATTTGCTGCGACAGGTTCTATACATGCTACAGATGCGCCACTTATAGGCAGACTAAGGGGACCAGGCACTATATTTAAAGGCATTTTTCATTTTTATTATTCTTTTTATTCATAAATTAAAATCAATGCTCCTGAAAAAACTATCTTTTATAAAAAAAAAAAATGTTTGCATTGATATATGTCCCCAGGGCAGTACCCTGACCCTGATAACCCTTTAATGGCCATTAACTTGCATATAAGCCTTCAAAATGGGGAATTTTGATTTTTCAAGTTCAGGTCCCATAGACTTCAATGGGGTTCGGTGTTTGGGTCCAAACTTTTTGTGATGTTCGGCTGTCCTGGAGTGAACTGAACTGGGGGGTGTTCGGCCCATCTCTAATCTCAGGTTTATTATGATTCTGATTGTGTATAATGGATGGTTATGGCACATTGAGATGTATAAAGTGACCCCAAGTGACATTTTTACTCTCTGGAAATGTTTAACAGTTCTTCAATAAACTTTTTCAGAATTTAAAAAAAAAAAACAAAATAGTAATTTCCCTTAATTATAAAAAAAAAATATTTCAGGCAGATCTAAAGTAAGAGGTAGAAGTTGTCACAAGAAGAAGAGGAGGTGACAGGAAATCTTCCCAGCTCCTGCTGCAAAAGGGACACCTCTTACAAAGAGATTTGTCCTTACTTCCTGCCGTGTCTCTGGGACAGGAAGTGACCAGAAGTCTCTCTGAAGTCGGGATTAAAAATTAAACTGGCTTGAGTAATAATTATTACCAATTGTACCCACAACTAAGTGTAGCACTGCCCCCTTGGGAGCTGATGAGAATGGATTTCCCTGGGTTACCCATAGCAACAGTCTGTTAACCACTTAAGCCCCGGAGGATTTGGCTGCTCAATGACCAGGCCCTATTGTGCAAATTGGCACTGCATGACTTTAATGGACAATTGCGTGGTCGTGCGAAGCTGTACCCAAATGAAATTGATGTCCTTATTTTCCTCACAAACAGAGCTTTATTTTGGTGGTATTTGATCACCTGTGCGATTTTTCGTTTTTGCGCTATAAACGAAAAAAAGAGCGACAATTTTGAAAAAATAACAATATTTTTCACATTTTCTTATATGAAATTCCCCAAAATAAAATGAAAAAATCAAAAAATGTTTACATTTTGGGCCAATTTGTTTTCTGCTACATATTTTTGGTAAAAAAAAAAAATCGCAATAAGCGTATTTTGATTGGTTTGCACAAAAGTTATTGCGTTTACTAACTAAGGGAAAAATTTATGTCATTTTTATTGTTTTTTTTTTAAAACTAGTAATGGCGGTGATCTGCGATTTTTTTTGTGGGACTGCGACATTGCGGTGGACAGATCGGAACCTTGACTGACACTTTTGGGGGTACCAGTGACATTACTGCAGTAATCAGTGCTATATATATGCACTGTTACTGTCAAAATGACACTGGCAGGGAAGGGGTTAACTTTATTGGTGATCAGTGGGTTAAATGTATCCCTAGGGGCGTGATTCTAACTGTGAGGGGGGGTGGCTTGTGATGTAACCACAGAGACATACGATCCTACATAGCAGGATCACATAGCCTCTGTGCTTACACCAGGGAGAATGACAGTTGGTTGTGTTATATCAGCCGCCTGCCTTTCTCCCTCTCCAGCGGGAGATCGCGAGTGACCGGCGGACATCGGAGCCGGCAGTCACTTGCGCGGGGATGTCAGGGAACGAGCGGGGGCAGGAGCGCGCCTCCGGCAGCACACGCTCGCCCCCTACAGGCTCCTGGGCGAGTGACGTAGCCCTACGTCGGTTTGCCTAGGAGAGGCTGATTGCCGCAGTAAATAGTCGTGCACCGGTCGGCAAGTGGTTAAACTTGTCACTCTAAGTCCTTGGCTTAGTCAATGAACAGTCCAGGGGATTTGTTTTTTTTTTTTTGTGTTATATTTGGAACTGGGATAGGAGAAGGGATGAGTGGGATACTCCAACTTAGGAACTATGCACAAATCTTGAGAACATCTACCTGTAGTGTGTGCGGCAAGGCCGCTGCTTCACCTTGCCACTGAAGTGAAGATAAAGAATATGAACTCTTGTTTAGGTCCCTCTTCAGGGTCTAACTTGGCATCCCCTTTCCTACTTGCAGTGTGTGCTAGCTCCTGTCCACTGACCCTCACTGGAGTGGTCCCCTTCCTGGGCAGACCCCTGGCAAGCTCCCTGGTACTCATGGGCACTGTTTTTCCTCAGGTTGCTCTGCCACTTGCTCCACAGCCAGTATCCTCTGGATCTCTCAGCTCAGCACCACACTTCTGGTCCACTAGGCGACCGCCTGTGACCACTTTCCACACTGACAGGAGGAGAGACAGCCGCCACCCTCCTCCTGGGACCTGGCTTCCTGCCCAAAGACGCCTTGTCACATGTGCCCCTGGCTTTTATGACCAATCCCAGGATGCACCACTGATGTGCCCTCCCACTGGGACAGCCACAACAGCCTGTGCGTCACTGGGTGGTTTCCTCAACTGTCCAACAGGCTCCCCTATTGGATGCAGTGGAGACACTCCCTCAGACCAAGTGAATCACACCTGGACACATGTAACAGGCCTGACTATCGATCAGGCTCCCCTGATAAGCAGGCAGAGCAAAGACTATGCCTTTCCCTAGCACCTATCTAGGAGGGTGCTACATAAGAAAGAAAGTTTTGGCTTTCCATAGACTTTAGTGACTGTGGGTGTCTTTATTATGCTGCCCATAGATGCAAAGATGAGTTTTTGGCTGAAATCAGGAAGGTTGCTGCATTGCGGAGATAATGAGTGTCTGGGCAGCGAATGATAGTAGACCAGCAGTTTTTTTAATAAGGAAAATCTGTTAAAGCATTGAAAGAAGAGAAAATCCAGTAAGCTGAAAAGCTGTTAATTCTGATATTCTGAGGGCTGGAAATGTTTATGTGACGGATTTGTCTGCAGTCATTGGAAGAGACTGAAACTTCCACAGAAAAAGAGCGACTAAAAATGGGAGACTGAGGAAGTCATTGTGGATCAGAGGTGTAACTAGAACCTTCAGGGCCCCAGTGCAAGAAACTATGAAGGGCCCCCCGGACCCCTGGCCGGGGCCCTTCCCTTCCAGTCTGGGGCTATTCCCACTGATCCTGGGGCCCTTTATTACGGTCCCGCACCGGGACCCTTTCACAAGTTCTGCAGTCGGTCCCCTTCCTGCCATCTTGGGGACTCCCCACCACCAATGCCAGGACTCGGTCACAAGTGTGACCTTTGCGATCCTGGAAGTTCACCCACTGGTGTCAGTAGTTTTTATTTTTTGGTATTTTAATTGTATTATTTTTTATCATTTTACAATGTGACTGACTATGACTCTGTCCATTCAGAAAAGGAAGGAGCTGGTAAATTACATATTTACTGACCCCCTTCCTGGTTCTCTATTGTGACACATCCCCTGCAGCAGCCGGCAGGAGAGGGGAGGGAGCACAGTGGAGGGGGGGGGGGCAGCACAGTAGGGGGGGAAGGGGAGCACACAGGGGCCCAGAGAAAGCAGAACACAAGTGAACTGGATAAGAGGAGCGGCGGAGGCAGTATACAGAGGAACCAATCTCCTCCATTCTCCTCCTACAGCTACAGGAGGAAAAAGGAGGACAGTGATTTCTCTACATGCTGCCCCCCCCCCTCCTATCCAGGTGTACAGGGGAGCTGCACAGGCCCCTGGAGCATGGGGCCCGGTTGCAATTGCAACCCCTGCAACCCCTGTAGTTATGCCCCTGTTGTGGATTATTTTTTAAGTAAAGTGGTGAGAATCCCACAGAAGAAAGTGGAAACAAGCAGTGGTGGCCCGTCCATTGGGGGCGCAGGGGCGCCGCCCCCCTATCCATGTATCCAGCCCCTTAATCTACATGCAGGGCGCCGGACGCATGGATTCCGATTGGGGATTTTTTTTTTTTGAAGCACGTGATTGGAGCCATAGGCTCTAATACAGTAGGCTTCAAAAAAGGGTGGACTCGGGGCGCAGAGCACTGCCCCCTGAGCCCACTCAGTTGTATGGCAATAGCGAATAAATATCCACTATTGTCACACTGACTCTCCTCCCAGCCAATCAGGAAGAGGGTTGTGAGACCCCTCTCCCAATTGGCCAAAAGGAGAAGTGATCTTACTGGCCAGTGGCCAGGAAGAGGCAGAAGATACACGGCTGGAGGAAAAACACAGCGGCTCAGCCATCCAGCACTCCCCGGCTCGGACAGGAGGAAAGAGGAGGTAAGGAGGCAGGCAGTTGGGGGGGGGGGAGGGAATGTGTGGCTGACCGACGGGTGGGGTTGCATCGGTTTGCCACCCCCCTCCCCCCCGAATTACCGAGCACCAGCCGCCACTGGAAACAAGGAAGAGTTTTGACAAGCTGGTGGTCTACCTGTAGGCAGGTGCAGTTAGCTACTTTGCCACTAGATGGCTCTGTACCAGAATAGAGTCTGTTTACAGCACACAGTGTCATCAGGTGCTAGGCCCCTTTTAGGTGAGCCCTCCTGCAGAAATGTCATGGTTGGGTCAGTGACCAGTTATAATCCAGGTTTGGAGGGGTCCTAGCAGCACTTGGGGCATGAGAGCCAAAAACCCCCATCTATGTGGAAGTAACCAGCACATGAAGGCCCTGGACAGGGCAGGGGGTTGGGAGGAGAAGACCTGCACTCAGGAAGAGTCGGCTGTAGTCTTTCTGTTCCTTATGGAGGTGAGGGCTGGGGCAGATTAGCGCACATCACTCCAGCATGGTGTGCAGCCATTCTTTTCACAGATACTGGGAGAAGCAAACCACTGTGTCTGTGTCTGGTGGACAAAGCGGTTTCAGGACTGGAGTGCTGGGCGCCCAATGGGGCATGTGGCTGAGCGACGTACAGGTGTGACACTTAGCCTGCTTCTGCTGCCCACCCGCAGTACATGTATGGACACACAACCATCTCTCGGGGTTACAGAGAATGGTGGGAAAAAGAAAAAATATCCAGTGAGCAGCAGTTGTGTGGAGGGAAATGCCTTGTTAAGGTCAGAGGTCAGAGGAGAATGGGCAGACTGGTTCCATATGATAGAAAGACAACAATAACTCAAATAACCACTCGTTACATCCAAGGTATGCAGAATACCATCTCTGAACTCAGAACACATCCAACTTTGAAGCAGATGGGCTACAGCAGCAGAAGACCACACCGGGTGCCACTCCTGTCAGCTAAGAACAGGAAACTGAGACTACAATTCACACAGATTCACCAACATTGGACAACAGGAGATTGGAAAAACGTTGCCTGGTCTGATGAGTCCGGATTTCAGCTGCAACATTCAGATGGGAGGGTCAGAATTTGGCGCATGGATCCATCCTGCCTTCTATCACCGGTTTAGGCTGGGGGTGGTGGTGGTGGTGTAATGGTGTGGGGGGATATTTTCTTGGCACACTTTGGGCCCCTTAGTACCAACTGAGCATGGTTTACATGCCACCCCCTACCTGAGTATTGTTGCTGACCATGTCCATCCCTTTATGACTACAGTGTCCCCATCTTCTGATGGCTCCTCCCAGCAGGATAATGCACCATGTCACAAAGCTCCAATCATTTCACCACTGGTTTCTTCACCATGAAAATGAGGTCACTGTCCTCCAATGGCCTCCACACTCACCACATCTCATCCAATAGAGAACCTTTGGGATGCGGTGGAACGGGAGATTGGAATCATGGATGTGCAGCCGACAAATCTGCAGCAACTGCGTGATGTTATCATGTCACTATGGAGGAAAATCTCTGAGGAAAGTTTCCAACACCTTGTGGTATCTATGCCGCGAAGAATGAAGGCAAAATGGGGTCCAACCCACTACTAGCAAGGTGTACCTAATAAAGTGGCCAGTGAATGTATATACTCAGTGACTATTGGATGGGCTCTTGATATGCATTTATTACTTCAGTTGTTTCGTAGGCTGGGTGTAACGGATACCAGTGACTCCCAATGCACTTGTGTGCTTCTGTCAGTATACGGCTTCCTTCAGTCTTGAATATAGATATCAGATATTCTATTTGCCCCCCATACAAAACTAGCCGAGAATAGCTTGTATAAGATCTGGAACATTTATTGAACAAACTCACACGGAATATATACCACACCAGGTCAGGTGCCTGATTACATTATCATATGCAGATAAAATTGTGTACAGAAATATAATTAACATATCTAAGGAACAACCAACACAAACAGTATTCTACTTTCCCACCACCAACTAATAGATGACAGTGATTTAGTTAACTTGAGTTAATTAACTAGCAGACTTGCCATCATTGAGCTCGCCAAGTACAATACACATTATTATAAGTGTAAGCACATCACCACAGTAGACAATAGGTGAGTTAATCAGCACAATCAACAATGTGTGGAAGACAGGGGGTTGAGGTGATGATATTAGCATCTGCCATGAGTCTGACTGTGTGGAGCCGTCCCCTATTGGCAATAGGCAGCTAGGCCTTTAACATGGATCCTAGGCCTAGAGTCCCAGAGTCTGTGTGTCTTGGGGAGATGTGGACTTGAATCCAAAGTAACATTACTCCAAGGGTCCCCCCAGCATACACCCCACAAAGAGCAGTGTTCCCTCACAAGCCAGGGCCCATAGTCAGTAGCCAAGGGGCCACCCTGCAGTCCCCTCCAAAAGCCTCTCTCCCGAGTGAGTTTTTCCCATAGGGAATACCAGAAACCCTATAAAGATGCCATGAGAAAGAGTCACCACTTCAGGTAAGTGCATGAACAGACAACCCCTCTACACACTGACAGGTGCCGGCCCGATCTGTGATCACGGCAATGCAGAGACATAGAAGAAGAGGCGGCTGCACACCAATGTTGTGGTGAATAAAACAATCTTTATTGAGATCTTCCAGATATAAAAACATAAAGAGATCACAGGGGACCTCGTGCAGAACGGACGGTGTTTCCAGGTTTTCCGAATAGGCCCCGTTTTTTGGCCCATTCCTATTTCCACAGTTGTGGGCATAAGGCTGTATATAACCACTGAGGGTAGTTTGGCCACTTTTTTCCTGCCTTTATTTATCCCCTATGGTGCAGTCATTCATGATTTTGAGGGAACACACCTTAATGTAGTTTAGAAGATCTTTCTGGAGCAGGAGGATCTATTTTGAGAGCATTTCTATATTATCTTCTCTGTGTAGATTTATTACCTTCCTGCCATACTTTGTATGGATCCGGGGTCTGTGATCCTTCGTGGGGCATGCTTGGTCTGGGATGGTCTCTGGAACGACATTATTGTAGCATCGGTATATTAGCACCCGTCTGCCCTATCTTTTGGACGGACTGGATTATTTTGTGGGTAAGATATGTAACCATTGTACTCTTTCTATACTTACATATACATTGATATTCAAATCAATGTGCTATCTACATACAAAAGTGATTTTTTTCTATACATTTCTTACCTATACCATACACTGTGTTAATTATATATTTTTCATCACATTTTTTATCTATGTAAACCCAATACCACGGGACTATTTTCCCGGACACCCATATTATCCACCTGGCCTGTTTGCTTTGGGGTGCTCCCGTGCTCGCCCCGGGGGAATATCCTCACCTTGTGATCCCTGGTCCATCCTATTGATTTGGGAGTGGTTATCTTGCAGGTGGGTTTTCTGGTTTTTGACCTAAGCTCTCTCTCGTGACCTCCGCATTTTATGATCAACTATGTAAATTATATTATTCATTTTAGTGTATTTTGATATTTATTTTTCTTTCCTCTTTATTTCTTAGTAGCATTTGTGATGTTCATACACCTTTCCAACTGCCCCTGAGAAAGCGGTGTTCCGCGAAACATGTCGGGCAAGTTCATGGGCATCCACGTTTACTACATGTAAACCTACCAGTTGCATCGCCTTCTGGTCAACATAGGTCTTGTGGGGGTTTGAGCGATCACCCCTCTATGTAGAAAACGATTTTGCCTCATTTGTATTTTGCTACTCCCTGATATCCTTTTTATGTGATATTTGTATTACTACTGCCTGTGTTCTCAGGAATACAGAAATTTTTAACATATGCTGTTCATTTCAATAAAATTATTCTTTTAATGGTACCCCATTAAAAGTCCCCTTGCCGCCCCCCCTTTTTCTTTTTTTTATTATCATATTAGCCCCAATCTCCTGAAGAAGTGAAACGTGTGAAACATGTTGAGCTGCATCTGAAATAGTGGTGGAGCTATAGACCACCCTTGATGTTTACTCGTGATTATACAAATTCTTTGGTTTGGTCCACCACTTCTAACGATTTATGGTGCAAAATTCTACTTTGTACTTAGCTCAATGTTTTTAATACTTTATTGTGCATCAATAAAGATTTGTATTTTTTATTTTATTTCGCCTGATTGTGCCCACAAAGTCCATGAACTGCGGTTCTATTCTTGTATTCATTCATCTAGCATCTCTTGGGACACGGCATTTATTGGGGTTGGCGGGTGTTCATTGTGCCTCCCAATGGTCCCCCGTCCTCTTTGTCTCTATCCTTTTTGAAGGATAGGGCCAAAATCCATGTCGCTAGACCTGTTTACGCGTTTCTGCCTAAATGGCCTTAGTCATAGCTAAGTAGCGGTATCTATACAGTGATTTTCAGCTTCTACAGGGATCCCACAGATATGGTATACACCAGTGGCGGCTGGTGGTCCATGAGCCAGGGGGGGCGTCTGACGCACTGCACCATACACCCCCCCGGCCCCCACCAGGCCACACACCAGGACCACACCAGGACCCCGGACCCCCCCCCCAGGACCCCCCATGGCTCACTCACCATCAGCAGCGGCCGCCGCTTCAGCTCCTTCCCCCTCAGTAGAAGCGTCTCCTCCCCCATGCCCAATGGCATAGCTTCTACTTTTCGGCCAATCAGGAAACAGGTCTCAGGACCCGCTTCCTGATTGGCCAGGAGGCGGATCCGTGTGACAATAGTGAATATTCATTCGCTATTGTCACACAAGTGGGTGGGCTCGGGGTGCAGTGCTCTGCGCCCCGAGCCCACCCTTTTCTTTAGCCTGTGAGAGCCTCTGGCTCTAGTCACATGGTTAAAGAAAAAGAAAAAGCCCCATTGAACTCCATGCGTCCGGCGCCCCGCATGTAGATTAGGGGGCCGGACGCATGGATAGGGGGGGGCGGCACCCCTGCGCCCCCAATACACCAGCCGCTACTGGTATACACTGTACATAGTTATTTGGATCCAAGCTGGAACAATGTTACTATGTAAAAATATCCATACCTGGAATTCAGCTGTAGGAAGATTACACAGCGGGGGTGGGGTACAGCGGGGGGGATGGTGTAAAGCAGGGGTCGGGGGGGGTGACATGCGTGTTTAGTAATTTAAGGATTAGCACAGACAAGCTGTGAACTGTGAAGTTAACTCTTCTTTGCCTCGGATTTCCAGGCTAAGCTCATGTAACAAATTTAGAAGTCAGACGTCTCTTTGCTCTCTGAACAGAAATATATTCGGCTGCTTAAAATTCATGGAAATGCAAATCCACAGCGAGACAAAGCACAAGGCACAACGTAAACCGCTGTCATATATATATTTTCCCAGCTTTATTAGACTGGATTATGGAATGACAAATAACATTTATCACAGTGGAAAGATTTGCAAATAAAAAATTCGCCATAAGGAGGGATCACCGGTGGAGGGATCTCCAACAGGGGGATCACCAGGAGAGGCATCACAGGCGGAGGGATCACCGGTGGAGGGATCTCCGGCAGGGGGATCACCAGGAGAGGCATCACAGGCGGAGGGATCTCCGGCAGGGGGATCACCAGGAGAGGAGTCACAGGCGGAGGGATCACCGGTGGAGGGATCACCAGGAGAGGCATCACAGGCGGAGGGATCACCGGCAGGGGGATCACCAGGAGAGGCATCACAGGCGGAGGGATCACTAGCAGGGGGATCACCAGGAGAGGCATCACAGATGGAGGGATCACCGGTGGAGGGATCTCCGGCAGGGGGATCACCAGGAGAGGCATCACAGGCGGAGGGATCTCCGGCAGGGGGATCACCAGGAGAGGCATCACAGGCGGAGGGATCACCGGCAGGGGGATCACCAGGAGAGGCATCACAGACGGAGGGATCACTAGCAGGGGGATCACCAGGAGAGGCATCACAGGAGAAAGGATCTCCGGCAGGGGATCACCAGGAGAGGCATCACAGGAGGAGGGATCTCCGGCAGGGGATCCCCAGGAGAGGCATCACAGGCAAAGGGTTCACCAGGAGAGGCATCACAGGTGGAGGGATCTCCGGCAGGGGGATCACCAGGAGAGGCATCACAGGCGGAGGGATCCCCTTTCGGGCGTTCAAACTATTTAAGGAAGGAGAGGAGGAAATTGAAGCATTCCTGCAGGACTTTGAGAGACTATGCCAGGTACATGAAGTACTGTCCCAAGATTGGGTCGCCTTACTGGTGAGTAATTTAACTGGCAGAGCGGCGGATGCATATCGGGCCCTGGAGGACGAGGACGCTAAAGACTACGACCGGGTAAAAGAAGCTTTGCTAGCCCGATTTGCCATTACAGCCGAAACCAACACAACATTAGTGGAGTGGGCACATCGTCTGCAGCGGAACCTTAAGAGCTGGTTCCAGGGAAGCCACGCTCATACCATAGAGGACATCACCCAGCTAGTACTATTAGAAAAGTTCTTTAACCACACCCCTCCGGTAGTACGGGATTGGGTGCGAGATAAGCAGCCACAGACGGTACAGCAAGCGGCTACTTTGGCCGATGAATATCTGGACTCTCGAAGGTCAGGCGAAAACGAGCGCTATCCACTATCTCGGCCCAGTTTACCAGCCTCTAAGCCGACTTCAGTACCTCCGTGGTCTGCCTCTAGACCCCCAGCCCGACCCAACTCTCCTACCGGACCCAAGTGCTATACCTGTAACCGAACCGGTCATCTGCAACGATATTGCCCTACCCAATCCACGAGGTATCGAGAGACTAATCATCCATCCAGACCAGTGGCTCATTGCTTCCAGAATGAGCCCAACCATCGAGATGTTCAGGAAGAGTGCGGCAAACTTTTTGAAGCGGACCCTGTCCAAGCTGCTGCCGGAGATAATCGGCAGCACCATCGCCAGGCAGTATGGGTTAATGGGCAGCCGGCCCAGGGACTCCGCGATTCCGGGGCTACGATTACCCTCATCCAGCCTCACATGATTCCCCAGTCAGCCCGGACCGGCCAGACTGTTGCAGTCAGGGTAACAGGGGGCAAGGTGCTACGTTTATCCACCGCCCAAGTCCTCTTGGATTGCGGCTCAGAGGAGCGATATGTGCGAGTGGGATTACTACGCGAGTTACCCGCAGAAGTACTTTTGGGGAACGATTTGGGCCATTTAACTTCCTTTTATGCCCCAGAGGCCGCCATGGCCGGGTCCACCATATGTCACAGCCACAGTCGCTCTCCCATGTCAAATCGAAGGCGGCATATAGGAAGTAGAGTACGTCCGGTAAATCCTGATCTAACTGCTGTTTAGGCTAAGTCTTTACACAACGGAGCGAGATCTAAGAGAAGCATTTTCAAAATATGGTCCAATAGCTGATGTATCCATTGTGTATGATCAGCAATCTCGGCGTTCCAGGGGTTTCTCGTTTGTCTACTTTGAAAATGTTGAAGACGCAAAGGAGGCAAAAAAACTCGCAAATGGAATGGAAGTTGATGGAAGACACATACGTGTAGATTTCTCAATTACAAAAAGGCCCCACACCCCTACACCAGGAATATACATGGGAATACGGAGGGGTTATCCCGGCAGACAGACCTGGAACCGTAAGACTACTTTTCCAACATCCTCGAGTTGACCCGTTCGGGGTCCCACTGTGGCTATTGGACTGTTTCCCCGGGGGAAGATATGTGATGGTGTTCACCATCACTGGAATTTAAGGACAGATGGGTGATGGTTTGGATTGCTTCATATTTGTCAGCAAGGTCTCCATGTAGAAATATTAAGATTTGTTCCCATTTGCCATGAGGTCTGTGATTTCTGAGTGCTGTGTGTGTTACATATCTTTCAATGTCAGCAAGGTTTTCCTTTTGTTTGTGTATTGGGAGCAGAGATGTATAGTAACTAAGTAGAACTACTTCACTACTGTACTAAGTACGGAAATGCGGTATCTGTACTTTCCTGGAGTAGAATTTTTTTCTCCTACTTCCACTTTTACTTCACTACATTTTTTCAATGATTTCAATACTTCTACTCCGATATTTTTTTTTGTGCTGCATCGTTACTCGTTACTATTATAAAAATTACCACTGCCAGAACAGTAGATGGCAGATTTCATGAAGCTCAAAACATTGTGTATTATCAGCGCATAGGAAAATAAATGCTACTGTATGTATAAATAAAAGCTGCATTTAAAATAATAAAAAACAATATGATGTTCAAACTTTTGACTTCTTTCTTTAATAACTACATAACACAGTACTTGTACTTTTACTTTCAGTACTTGAGTAGCAATTTTTTTTAAAAAAAAAACTACTTGCAATACTTAAGTACAAAAAATGTTGAATACTTTAGTACTTCTACTCAAGTCACTTTTTGATCGAGCACTTCCACTTCTACTCAAGTCACTTTTTGATCGAGCACTTGTACTTTTACTCAAGTATGGGTTTCGAGTACTTTATACAACTCTGATTGGGAGGGAATGTGGATTGCCCTGTCTCATTGTTGAGTACTTATGACCTCCCATTGTTCTGTGTCTGGCTATTGTGTACATTGATTGCCCCCTGGGGGCTTCTGTCTCATTACACATAACAGTCCTTCTGGTCAAGCTATCGGACCAATCCCTGCTGACTCATTTTCAAGTCCTCATTTGCATGGCTAAGGAGGACCTGAAGGAGAACTGCATGTACTTTGCAATTGACCAATGGGAAAACAGTTGTTGGGGGCGGGATGTTCCAAATTCTGTGTAAAAGTGTGTTGTGTACTTCCAATAAAGGTCTTCCTGTTTGAACTTACATACAGCCTGCCTGGTGTTTGTTCTAATGTATTCCGGACGGCACATAGCTGTAGTTCGGATCCCGGAGCCTTGGTTGACCGAACCATCAGACGTTGCGATCTGCAAGCTGACTCACTAGAAGCAGAGGAGTGTTTGGAGAGCAGAAGCGAGCAAGCAAGGGTCTCGTTACAGAGGGATCACCGGTGGAGGGATCTCCGGCAGGGGGATCACCAGGAGAGGCATCACAGGTGGAGGGATCTCTGACAGGGGGATCACCAGGAGAGGCATCACAGGCGGAGGGATCACCGGCAGGGGGATCACCATGAGAGGCATCACAGGTGGAGGGATCACTGGCAGGGGGATCACCAGGAAAGGCATCACAGACGGAGGGATCTCCGGCAGGGGATCACCAGGAGAGGCATCACAGGCAAAGGGATCACCAGGAGAGGCATCACAGGCGGAGGGATCTGCGGCAGGGGGATCACCAGGAGAGGCATCACAGGCGGAGGGATCACCGGTGGACGGATCTCCGGCAGGGGGATCACCAGGAGAGGCATCACTGATGGAGGGATCTCCGGCAGGGGGATCACCAGGAGAGGCATCAGAGGCAGAGGGATCACCGGTGGAGGGATCTCCGGCAGGGGGATCACCAGGAGAGGCATCACTGATGGAGGGATCTCCGGCAGGGGGATCACCAGGAGAGGCATCACAGGCAGAGGGATCAGCGGCAGGGGGATCACCAGGAGAGGCATCACAGGCGGAGGGATCACCGGTGGAGGGATCTCCGGCAGGGGGATCACCAGGAGAGGCATCACAGGCAGAGGGATCTCCGGCAGGGGGATCACCAGGAGAGGCATCAGAGGCAGAGGGATCACCGGTGGAGGGATCTCTGGCAGGGGGATCACCAGGAGAGGCATCACTGATGGAGGGATCTCCGGCAGGGGGATCACCAGGAGAGGCATCACTGATGGAGGAATCTCCGGCAGGGGGATCACCAGGAGAGGCATCACCGGTGGAGGGATCTCCAGCAGGGGGATCAGTAGTGGGGGGATCACAGGAAGGGCTGCCACCTTTTCTTCAAGTCAAACCCGAACATGGCAATTTTTTTAATAGTATAAATTACAGGCCGGATTCCAAAAAAGTTGGGACAAATTGTGAATAAAAACAGAATGCAATGATGTGGAAGTTTCAAATTTCAATATTTTATTCAGAATACAACATAGATGACAAATCAAATGTTTAAACTGAGAAAATGTATCATTTTAATGGAAAATAAATGATTTTAAATTTCATGGCATCAACACATCTCAAAAAAGTTGGGACAAGGCCATGTTTAGCACTGTGTGGCCTCCCCTCTTCTTTTTATAACAGTCTGCAAACGTCTGGGGGCTGAGGAGAAGTTGCTGAAGTTTAGGAATAGGAATGTTGTCCCATTCTTGTCTAATTCAGGCTTCTAGTTCCTCAACTGTCTTAGGTCTTCTTTGTCTCATCTTCCTCTTTATGATGCGCCAAATGTTTTCTATGGGTGAAAGGTCTGGACTGCAGGCTGGCCATTTCAGTACCCGGATCCTTCTTCTACGCAGCCATGATGTTGTAATTGATGCAGTATGTGGTCTGGCATTGTCATGTTGGAAAATGCAAGGTCTTCCCTGAAAGAGACGACGTCTGGATGGGAGGATATGTTGTTCTAGAACTTGGAGATACCTTTCAGCATTGATGGGGCCTTTCCAGATGTGTAAGCTGCCCATGCCACACGCACTCATGCAACCCCCATACCATCAGAGATGCAGTCTTCTGAACTGAGCGCTGATAACAACTTGGGCTGTCCTTGTCCTCTTTAGTCCGGATGACATGGCGTCCCAGTTTTCCAAAAAGAACTTCAAATTTTGATTCGTCTGACCACAGAACAGTTTTCCACTTTGCTACAGACCATTATAAATGAGCCTTGGCCCAGAGAAAACGCCTGCGCTTCTGGATCATGTTTAGATTTGGCTTCTTTTTTGGCCTATAGAGTTTTAGCCGGCAACGGTGAATGGCACGGTGGATTGTGTTCACCGACAATGTTTTCTGGAAGTATTCCTGAGCCCATGTTGTGATTTCCATTACAGTAGCATTCCTGTATGTGATGCAGTATGTGGTCTGGCATTGTCATGTTGGAAAATGCAAGGTCTTCCCTGAAAGAGACGACGTCTGGATGGGTCATATGTTGTTCTAGAACTTGGATATACCTTTCAGCATTGATGGTGCCTTTCCAGATGTGTAAGCTGCCCATGCCACACGCACTCATGTAACCCCATACCATCAGAGATGCCGGCTTCTGAACTGAGCGCTGATGAAAACTTGGGTTGTCCTTGTCCTTTTAGTCCGGATGACATTCCCTTGCCCATCAGTCGGACCCCTGTGTCCAACAGGGTCAGATTCTGCAATTCCCACCACTCTGCAGGTTCTCTGCCAATACATGAGATAGCCCCTGCGCTCATGCTCACTCCGGCATCCGCCATCTTGCTCCTCCACACACGTGTCTGCTCCTCAGCTCCCTTCCTTTATTTGGATTAGCGGCCCGCGAACAGCCACTCCGCCCATGTCTCCAGACTAGCTGACTCTCCGGTGGTAGCTCATCCTGCAGGGAAGATCTTTTTGACGCGCTCTCTATGGCACGGTGCAGTAACCCCTTTGCTGCTGCCATAACACTGCCCAGCTGGCACAAATGGTACTGCGATGCAGATTGTGCTCCCAGCCATAGACACACACACACACACACACACACACACACATCTGCCTCTTCTGTCTGTACTTGGGCTTCAGGTGCACTTTCCCATTTACAAGCCAACCCAACTCCCTTGCTGCTGTTAGAAATTGTCTCGCTGTTACCGACTGCACGGCAGACATTTTCCTCCAGAGCACATGTACAGACACAACCCCTGTAGTGCCAATTCCCGAGTCCCGGGTTACTGCTTCCATCATGACCATGACTTGAAAGCACACTTGCACCGATTACTGTAAAGCAGACACGATTTTCTTCACAATACAGCACATCCTTTCTTCACCGACACTCCAGCACTTTACTTGAGAAGACATAGTGTTTCTTAGGTAATTGTCCAGTCGTTGCTGATGGCAACCACTGCTGTGACCATGACTTGGAAGCACACTTGCACTAAAGCAGACATCACTTTCTCCACTAACACTCCAGCAGTTTTCTTGAGAAGACATAGCGTTACTTGGGCAAATACTTTGCAACCACTGCTGTAACTCAGGGGGAAATCCCAGATGAGCCCCCACATGTAGCACTGTCCCATAGGGCTTGCTGTGTGATGATTTATTGGGCCTCCTCTGAATACCAGCACACAGTTACTAGGGTACAGCTCACACATTCATCCTTACTCCCAATGGCTTGCTACTCAATAACCAGTCCAGGGGTTTTGTTTTTTTGGTATTTATTGTGGAACTTGGATGGGAGAAGGGAATAGTGGAATACTCCGACTTGAACTATTTACAGTTGATAAGGACAACTCTTACTTGGCTGCACCAGGTTACTTGTATAAGCAGTCACACCATACTGCAACGTGTATGGAAAGGGTTAAGTCTTCTTGCTCTCTCTCCAGCAATAGACTTGGTGATCTACATTATCTTCAGGACATTCTCTAACATCCCCTTTACTGATACCCATCCACTGACTCTTCTAGCTTCAGGGGGGCCCCCCCCCTCAGAACAGGCCCCTTGAGACAGATCTATACTCACTGTAGGCAGAATCAGATCCTATAGCTCCCTATATCCTATAGAATATCAAGCCGTCCCCTCCCTCCGGGACTCCGCCCTCCAGCTAGAGACCCAAAGCACATGTGCCCTTGGCATTTATACAGTATCCCAGCATGCACCGAGGCACTTTCCTCTGCCAATCACCAGGGCTGTACAAAATGCCTGTGCACTCATTTGTCAGGTTTCCTTCCACTGTGTAATATGTCTCCCTATTGGACCAGTGTGAAACACTCTGCAGACAGACTGAGTTGCACTCTGAGCACCATGATCAGACCTCACTAACAGATCCTGCTCTCTGGTAGGCAGACAACAATATATATTTACCTCAAATCTTTCTAGTAAGCAGAAAAAATCTAAAACGATATTCTCTCTCTCTAGCACACACATGTCAAACACAAGGCCCTGGGGCCAAAACCGGCCCTCCAGGCCATTTCATGTGGCCCTCGCACCTCTCCTGCAGCTGCATTGTTTCTCACACCTTGTCTCAGCAGTTAGCAGCAGAGAGGAGGACAGAACTCTTCCACCAGATCCTGCATTTCTCCATGCAGCCACAGAAAGACTTGTATCCCCCCCCTTCCCCATCTCAGCAGTACGCAACAGAGAGGAAGACAGAACTCCTCCTACAGATCCTGCACCTCTCTGTACAGTCACAGCACCCCCTTCTCTCTAGTCTTAGCATTCAGCAGACTCTAGCCCTCCTCTGGTCCCTCTCCAGACTCTTCACTTTCTGCTTCCCAGCTCCACCCCAGCTTCTTCCCGGTAGCAGCAAAAGGTAAGGGGTGCCCTGTGATGTAATGGAGGGTGGGGGACTCTTGACTTCTGATGGTGGGGGGTTCTTTGGACATCTGATGTAAGGGGGGTGGGGTGCTCTGGATATCTAGTCTTACAGATACAACTGGCCCTTTGAGGGCAACCATAATGCTGATTCGGCCCACGATTAAATTAAGTTTGACACCCCTGCTCTAGCACCTACCTAGGAGTGTGCTACATATACAGTATCTGACAAAAGTAAGTACACCCCTAACATTTCTGTAAATATTTTATTCTATCTTTTCATGTGACAACACTGAAGAAATAACACTTTGGGGGAGATTTACTAAAACTGGTGCACACAAAATCTGCTGCAGCTCTGCATACTAACCAATCAGCTTCTAACTTCAGCTTGTTCAATTTAGCTTTGACAATAAAACCTGGAAGCTGATTGGTTTCTATGGAGAACTGCCCCAGATTTTGCACACTCCAGCTTTAGTAAATCTCACCCTTTGCTACAATGTAAAGTAATGAGTGTACAGCCTGTATAACCGTGTAATACTGTTGGCCGGATTCCCGGGCCGCTGCCTAACAACCAGCCATTTCTTCACACCGAATTTAAATCGGTCGATCGTTTTTAGACCGTTCTGAATTCTAATCATTCCGAAAAATTGGAATTCGTTAGAAAATAATAAACAAAACAAATTTTAATGTAAATGAGGCAAAATTTAACAAAAAGTAAACGAAAATAAACAACAAACAACAAAATGAAAATAGTAACATAACGAATCTATCCGAAACTAAACAAAGTTTTCTGTTCTGCACTTATCTACTGTCCAGGCATCCAGCGGTGTCCTCACCCAAGCCGGAAACTGACAGTAAACAAGAAGCTTCCTACTGCCCACGGGCGAATTGCGCTGCGCTGCGCTCTGTGAATTGGCCTTCTGCTGGGGGATGGGGGGGGGCTGAACTTCCGGCTCAGTTCACCGCAGCAGGTACCAGGTATCCGCTCCCCGCAAAAGGCTGGAGCTCCGCTTTAAATCACAGACAAAAAAATGGAGGAGTTTGTTTAGCTTTGGGGTGGGGGGTGCAACTAAAATCTGGGGGAGCACAGCTCACCTGAGCTGCCCTCTTAGATCTGACCATGGTTGATATCTACAGTCTTAACTCCCCAGAGCCCCTGATGGTGGGGATGGGTTTTGCTACTTGTTAGTACCAGGTCGTGGTCCACCAGGAGGTGAGTAAGCCAGGAGCCAGTAGTAGATATAGCAGGTAGGTATCAAGCAGAAGTGTAGTCAGTAAACAAGCCAATGGTCAGTAACAAGTGGTTGCAGGTTGGGGGTCAAGCAGAAGCATAGTTAAGGAACAAGCCAAAGGTTGGTAATGAGTGGTAGCAAAGATATGGACGGCAGCAGGAGTGACAAGAGTGAGATATTGGCTGGAAAGCAAAATAACCCGGCCAACAGGAAGCGCAAAGGCATGGCTTAAAGAGGAAGTAAAGTCCCTAAAAAAAAAAAAAGAGAAAAAAAAAGCCCTGTAAAGAGAAAGGCATAATGAGCTAGTATGCATCGCATACTAGCTCATTATGAAGTACTTACCTTAAAACGAAGCCCCCACCGTGCCGCCCGCTCAGCGACAGGACGGCCGACATGTCCGGCCGTCCTACTTCCAGATTCGCGTCCTCCGGCCATCTGATTGGCCGGAGGCGCGATTACATCACTCCTGTGCCTGCGCGCGGGAGCCGCCGTTCACGGCACTGAGCTCTGAAGGAACGGCACGGGTGGCCGTTCCTTCAGAGCGCATGCGCCGATGATGTCATCGGCAGTATGCACTCTAAATATCTCCTAAACGGTGCATGTTTAGGAGATATTTACAGTACCTATAGGTAAACCTTAATATAGGCTTACCTATAGGTAAAAGTTTGTGAGGTGGGTTTACAACCTCTTTAAAGAGGAAGTTCATGGGAGGAGCAAAGAGTTCAAGGTTCACCAGAAACAAGTTTCTCGGCAAGATTGTTTAAGGAATTGTCCAGGATGCTGTCCAGCATTTTGGGTTCCCTTATTTAAAAAGGTTTTCAGCTGGGGGCCAGTAGCAGATATAGCAGGTAGGGATCAAGCAGAAGCGTAATCAGTAAGCAGGCCAAAGGTCGGTAACAAGTGGTTGCAGATTGTAATTAAGTCAAAGCGTAGTCAAGGAACAAGCCAAAGGTTGGTGACAAGTGGTTGCAGGTTGGGATCAAGTTGAAGCGTAGTCAAGGAACTAGCCAAAGATCAGTAATGAGTGGTAGTGGAGATACAGATGGTCCCACAAGGTGATGAACAAGCTGGGGTCCAGTAGCAGAAGTAGCAGGTAGGGATCAAGCAAAAGCTTGGTCAGTGAAAAGCCAAAGGTCGATAATGAATGGTTGTAAGTTGGGATCAAGTGAAAGTAAAGTCGGGGAACAAATCAAGGTCAGTAATGAGTGATAATGAAGATATAGACGACAGCAGGAGTAAAAGAAGCAAAATATTGGCTCGAGAGAGCACAATAATCTGGCAAACAGGAAGTGCAAAGGCATGGCTTAAATAGGAGTTTCATGGGAGGGGCAAAGGGTTCAAGGTTCACCAGAAACAAGATATAAAGTATAATAAATTGTTGGTGTGTCTCTGGGGTAGTAATTAGTACTAAATGAAGGTATAAACTAGTACCTCCAAGATATAAAGTATGTTTATTCAATGATTCAGACAGAGAGCTATGCAGCATTTCAGGTGGCTTAGCAAGGAGATCCTCTGCCAGGTGTAGCAGAGGTTGTGGGTTCAGATCCCGGTCCTGACACCACCCGTGCATTTATTAGGTACCCTGACTAGAGCTCCACCTGCAGAGAGACATAAGAAATATAGGTAGCGAACACTGCTCTTTTCTTTGTTCATAGATATTAATGCATGCCCAGGTGCTATTAGCATTTTTTGTCCATTTGGGTGACTTTCCAATGGTTAAAATGTTGGACAGATGTGGACTTTTGATGTCTCTTGCTAGTTTTAGATACAGCGTGGGGGCTTTCAGTCTCTCGCATACTCAAAGTGTACATTCAAATCTCCAATTCATGACACGCTGTCTCAGAAAATTGTTGGAAAATGTGTCATTTATTATTATTCACTAATTCACAACAGCATGTTGCCTGGACAACCACCGTCCTTTATATTTGGCCAGACAAAACATGCGATCTCAGTGCCTTTCAATGCGTACATCGTCCCCCAGCTGTGCAAGCATACTCCCTTCTATCTAACTTCAAATGCCACCAGACGGAGAGAATGGACGGGTGTCTTTCAAAGGAAATTTTACACAATTATTATTCAATTGTTCCAAGAGTCGGTCTCACGACGAGCTTTATCTGCAGGCCGGAGTTTTCTGCTGTGGAGAGGAAGATGTTTTTGAAGTTAAATTACTGTCTGCTGTAAAAACCTTGAAGAGCGGAATGACCAGTGTGAGATTTGTCCCTGGGTGGTGACCCAGATAGCCGCCAATTGCTTGGATCAATAGAACCTCAGACTCGGCCCGATAAAAGCCTACTTCATTCCACATTGAGATATCCCTCGCTGTTCTCTACGCTGACTGCAGGCACTGATACTGAGGCTCTTTAACCTCTCCTGTTGACACCACTCTGCGGTAGCTGCAAATGAAATCTCCGAGCATCGCTACAAAGTCTCATTTAGCTCAATGGAAGAGATGAGTCTGGGAAAGGCAGCGCAACTTCTTCCAAAAGTTTCCCTCAAACATTTTATTTTAAAGAGATCGTTTTTCTTCTAATGTTTGTGTTGATCTTTTTGTTGAAAATATCAGATCAGATCATGCGGCTTCAAGATATTCTTCTCAAGTAAATGTCAAACAACTGAGAGCCTAACGTGGGGTGGTCACCCGCCATAAATAGAAGGATTGTCCGTCAAACTGCAACGTGAGTGAAGCTGCCCATGAAGACCACGATACAAGAAATGATCTTCCTTTATTCTCTTCATCATTCAGGATAGACAGTTAGGGCTCGTTTACACTCGCTTCAACTTTAACACACAATAAAGTATCTCACGCTTCAATATGCTTTGTTGATGTGTTTCTGATGCTTCGGTGATGCTTTAAAGTGTTACTAAAACCCACAACAGTAAAATCAGCGTGTGTATGCAGTAAAGCATGCTTGTTATACTCACTGTGCAATCCAAGGGGTTAATCATCCCCATTGTGTAAAAAGGCTGTTTGATCCTGTCAGACAGAGGATCGGGGGTCATGCAGTCTCATAGGACAGTCAGAGGAGAATGAAAACTTCTTCTACAAGCTTTAACCAGACACTGATAGAAGTCACAAGACTGCCATATACTGTTGATGAGAAAAGGGATTTAGCAGTTTATGTTTAATAAAATAATGGCATTTCCATGTCCTGTGTACTGAGGAGATCAGATATAATGAATGCAGAGTCCTGGGGAGATCAGATATAGTGAATGCAGAGTCCTGGTGAGATCAGAGATCATGCCCCCTTCAATGTAGTGACCAGCGTACATGCCCCCTTCAATGTAGTGACCAGTGTACATGCCCCCTTCAATGTAGTGACCAGTATACATGCCCCCTTCAATGTAGTGACCAGTATACATGCCCCCTTCAATGCAGTGACCAGCGCACATGCCCCCTTCAATGTAGTGACCAGCGTACATGCCCCCTTCAATGTAGTGACCAGCGTACATGCCCCCTTCAATGTAGTGACCAGCGTACATGCCCCCTTCAATGTAGTGACCAGCGCACATGCCCCCTTCAATGTAGAGACCAGCGTACATGCCCCCTTCAATGCAGTGACCAACGTACATGCCCCTTTCAATGCAGTGACCAGCGTACATGCCCCCTTCAATGCAGTGACCAGCATACATGCCCCCTTCAATGTAGTGACAGTGTACATGCCCCCTTCAATGCAGTGACCAGCGCACATGCCCCCTTCAATGCAGTGACCAGCATACATGCCCCCTTCAATGTAGTGACCAGCGTACATGCCCCCTTCAATGCAGTGACCAGCGCACATGCCCCCTTCAATGCAGTGACCAGCATACATGCCCCCTTCAATGTAGTGACCAGCGTACATGCCCCCTTCAATGTAGTGACCAGCGTACATGCCCCCTTCAATGTAGTAACCAGCGTACATGCCCCCTTCAATGTAGTGACCAGTATACATGCCCACTTCAATGTAGTGACCAGCGTACATGCCCCCTTCAATGCAGTGACCAGCGCACATGCCCCCTTCAATGCAGTGACCAGCATACAGTCCCCCTTCAATGCAGTGACAGTGTACATGCCCCCTTCAATGCAGTGAGCAGCGTACATGCCCCCTTCAATGTAGTGACCAGCGTAAATGCCCCTTCAATGTAGTGACCAGCGTACATGCCCCCTTCAATGCAATGAGCAGCGTACATTCTCCCTTCATTGCAGTGACCAGCATACATGCCCCTTTCAATGCAGAGACAAGCGTGTGTGCCCCCTTGAATGCAGTGACCAGCGTACATGCCCCCTTCAATGCAGTGAGCAGCGTACATGCCCCCTTCAATGCAGTGACCAGCGTGCATGCCCCCTTCAATGCAGTGACCAGCGTACATGCCCCCTTCAATGCAGTGAGCAGCGTACATGCCCCCTTCAATGCAGTGAGAAGCGTACATTACCCGTTCAGTGCAGTGACCAGCGTACATGCCCCCTTCAATGCAGTGACCAGCGTACATGCCCCCTTTTCAATGCAGTGACCAGCGTACATCCCCCTTTCAATGCAGAGACCAGCGTACATGCTCCCTTCAATGCAGAGACCAACGTGCGTGCCCCCTTCAATGCAGTGACCAGTGTACATGCCCCCTTCAATGCAGTGACCAGCGTACATGCCCCCTTTTCAATGCAGTGACCAGCGTACATCCCCCTTTCAATGCAGAGACCAGCGTACATGCCCCCTTCAATGCAGAGACCAGCGTGCGTGCCCCCTTCAATGCAGTGACCAGTGTACATGCCCCCTTCAATGTAGTGACCAGCGTACATGCCCCTTTCAATGCAGAGACCAGCGTGCGTGCCCCCTTCAATGCAGAGACCAGCTTGCGTGCCCCCTTCAATGCAGTGACCAGCATACTTGCCCCCTTCAATGCAGTGACCAACATGCATGCCCCCTTCAATGCAGAGACCAACGTGCGTGCCCCCTTCAATGCAGTGACCAGCATACATGCCCCCTTCAATGCAGTGACCAGCGTACATGCCCCCTTTTCAATGCAGTGACCAGCGTACTTTACATACCCCTTCAATGTAGAGACCAGCGTGCGTGCCCCCTTCAATGCAGAGACCAGCGTACATGCCCCCTTTTCAATGCAGTGACCAGCGTACATGCCCCCTTCAATGCAGTGACCAGCGTGCGTGCCCCCTTCAATGCAGTGTGGAACGGAGACCAGTGCACTTACCTGGATCAGCAGCGGCGGCGGCGGCAGCGGCGGTGGTGGCGGCGGCACGGCTTCTCCTCAGTCCCCCGGCTCGTCTCCTTGAGTCCTCCCTCTCCCGCCTCCTCCTCCGCCCTACCCCCCACTTCCTTAACCCCTTGGCACACAAATATGCGGCTTCTCAGTGCCTGGTTCTTGGCTCTAAGAGGACTGCATATTTGTGTGAATTGCTGTCATTAGAGCTGTGCTGAGAGCATGCTTCCAGCACAGTTACCAGCGCCTAACCAAAAACTCCCCATCACTGCTTGCAATCTGGCTTTTTCGGATCACGTGGCTGCTGTGAAAGGTAATCATGGTGGTTACGTGATCTTAAGCCACACCCCATCTCCCGGCATCATAAACCTTCAAAGGGCCGGGAGGCGTGGTCGCGAAGAGGTTAAGGGACAGAATGTCTACAGCTGGCTCCTCCTATGTACAGGTCCACCCCTCCGGCCTCCTGCCCTGCCCAAGGTCCACATGTGTAGGTTACATTATCACAGCTATGGCTCCTCCTATGTACATGTCCACCCCACCCGGCCTCCTGCCCTGTCCAAGGTCCACATGTGTAGGTTACATTATCACAGCTATGGCTCCTCCTATGTACATGTCCACCCCACCCGGCCTCCTGCCCTGTCCAAGGTCCACATGTGTAGGTTACATTATCACAGCTATGGCTCCTCCTATGTACAGGTCCACCCCTCCTGCCTCCTGCCCTGTCCAAGGTCCACATGTGTAGGTTACATTATCACAGATATGGCTCCTCCTATGTACATGTCCACCCCACCCGGCCTCCTGCCCTGTCCAAGGTCCACAAGTGTTGGTTACATTATCACAGCTATGGCTCCTCCTATGTACATGTCCACCCCACCCGGCCTCCTGCCCTGTCCAAGGTCCACATGTGTTGGTTACATTATCACAGCTATGGCTCCTATGCTCAAAAAAACTTTGTGTCCCTCCTCAAATTGCTTATATGTGAGTGCTGACTCACCCCTGACAACACTTGTGGGAGGGCTCTACCTAAAATGGGCCAAACACCTTGTATCATGACCCGCTGTACCAGGTACTATTCTGATACAGAGCCTGGCCAATCGGCAAATTGCACCTGCCTACACCTAGACCAGCCTTTCTCAACCTTTTTACCCCACAAGAACGCCTAAAAAAATTCTCAGGTCTTGGGGGAACCCTTATTAAAATATTTCCACCAGGGGTCAATGGGAAAATACCCCTTAAATTGATGTTCAGTAGGAAGAATCCCCCCTCAGGTCCTGTTGCAGAACTACAATTACCATGAGGCATTGCAAGGCTGACAGTTGCAAGCATGACTCCCATAGGCAGAGGCATGATGAGATTTGTAGTTCTGCAACAGCTGGAGGGCTGCCAATTTGAGACCCCTGCCCTAGGGGAACGATTCCCCTCAGAGACTCCACTCCATCCGTAATAAAAGTGCAGTGCCACCTACAGGACAGGAGAGAAGAAGCCTGCACCTTAAATTGATGTTCAGTAGGAAGAATCCCCCCTTAGAGTGGTGCTGAAGATCATTGGTGTCATGCTGCTAGCCTTGTCAAATAGTGTTGGACCAAAGGCTATGCAGGCACCATCGGTGGGAGGAACCCCTAACAACCTCTGGAGGAACCCTACACCCAATGAGGAGGGAAACATGGGGGATATACCAACTGCCTGCCCTGCTTACACTCATACACTTTCCCTAACAAGCAGGGTCCCTGACCTACCGCTCACTCCAGGCACGCCTGAATGATGTGGGTACCCTATTACATAAGGTCCCACACCAAGATGGACACCAAGATCTTGGGGCGTTGCAGCGTCCAACCAGACAGCTGGCTCCTCCAAGATACTCACGGAGTACCTAAGGCAGGGGTTTCCAATTGGTAACCCTTCAGCTGTTGCAGAACTACAATTCACATGAGGCATTGCAAGGCTGACAGTTACAAGCATAGGCAGAGGCATGATGGGACTTATAGTTACGCAACAGCTGGAGGGCTGCCAGTTTGAGACCCCTGCCCTAGGGGAATGGTTCCCCTCACAGACTCCACTCCATCAGTAATAAAAGTGCAGTGCCACCTACAGGACAGAGAGGAAACCTGCACCTTAAATTGATGGTCAGTAGGAAGAATCCCCCCTTAGAGTGGTGCTGAGAATGTCAATCTTACAGACAGAAAAAAAAACATCATCAATGTCATGCTGCTAGCCTTGTCAAATAGTGTTGGACCTAAGACTATGCAGGCACCATCGAATAGGAGGTCAAGGTTGGAGGAACCCCTAACAACCTCTGGAGGAACGCTACACCCAATGAGGAGGGAAACATGGATTATGTACCAACTGCCTGCCCTGCTTACACTCATACACTTTCCCTAACAAGCAGGGTCCCTGACCTACCGCTCACTCCAGGCACGCCTGAATGATGTGGGTACCCTATTACATAAGGTCCCATACCAAGATGGCCACCAAGATCTTGGGAGGTTGTAGCGTCCAACCAGACAGCTGGCTCCTCCAAGATACTTGTGGAGTGGTTAGAGCAGGAGTCTCAAACTGTTGGCCCTCCAGCTATTGCCGAACTACAATTCCCATGATGCATTGCAAGGCTGACAGTTACAAGCATAGGCAGATCTAGGAGGGGACTTGTAGTTCCGCAACAGGTGGAGGGCTGCCAGTTTGAAACCCCTGCCCTAGGGGAACGGTTCCCCTAACAGACTCCACTCTATCAGTAATAAAAGTGCAGTGCCACCTACAGGACAGAGAGGAAACCTGCACCTTCCTACACACTGCCCTCAGCTAGCCTTAGCTAGCCCTGCCTGCCCCGGTTCCCCATTACTACCCTTGGGGTGGTAGTTACAGGTCTAAATATCTAGATTCCAATCTGGGCGTTATATTCCAGAGAAGTATTCATATTCGTGCCGAAAGATATTACCTATAATCCCATTTCTAGACATAGCGTATCTTGGGAACTGTTTGTGTTGTAGATGAACATTCTTTGCTCTCCCGGTGACAGGTAGTACAGCACATGCCGTATCGTGCAATTAAACCACCGGGCTCCGTATATAAAGACAAAGAGGTTTACTTAGGCAATAAACATAATCTGCCTACAGCTGCATAAATTACAGCAAGCTTATTAATCAAATTCCTTTCACAGGATACAGATTATTACACAAGCAGGTTTAAGCCACTTCAGACCTGCTGGCGTTTTAACGCTGGAGGAAAATAATGCACAACAAGCAGAATATGATCTATCCAATTATAATATGCAAGTTGTTTAACTCTCCCTAACTGCCTCTGTTGACGTTCCCCAAAGGGCTTCCTACCAATACTAATTTGAGGGTTTTGAATATTTTCTTCCACATCTCCATTTGGCCTCTGGCGACAGCTGTGCAGTGAGCGGGGTGGGGGGCTTCAATAAAGTTTAATCGGAGAATTGGAGGGGGGAGTAGCTAAAAAAAAAGTCAGCATTTCTGACCATGATGTCCCATTATTTGTTGTATCCAACAAAGAACTATAAAAATATATCACTAGAGCCTTAGATGTACAAGGGGGAAGTGTGGAAGAATGGCGGATTGGTGTTGTAGTTATGGTTATCAGGAATACCTTGCACCATTAAAGACCTGAATTCAGGGAACTGCAGAGCCACTGTCTTTAGATATGACTTAAAATGTAAGTTCCCCCAACAGTTCATATTACTGATAACACCATAGATAAGGGCAATGTCATGTTATTGGTGACTCTTGTCAATGGTGTCATCTCTCCATAAACATTCTGTGGCCTTCTGAGGGTGTCGGACATTCTGCACCCCTCCTTCATCAAGAACTCAATGACGAGACATTGCTTCTGCTTTTACCTGCAATGAAGATAAGAAGAAGAGTCACTATAGAGGAGGAGTCACTATAGAGGAGGAGTCACTATAGAGGAAGAGTCACTATAGAGGAAGAGTTACTATAGAGGAAGAGTTAATATAGAGGAAGATTTACTATAGAGGAAGAGTCCCTATAGAGGAAGAGTCACTATAGAGGAAGAGTTACTATAGAGGAAGAGTCACTATAGAGGAAGAGTTACTATAGAGGAAGAGTTACTATAGAGGAAGAGTCACTATAGAGGAAGAGTTACTATAGAGGAAGAGTTACTATAGAGGAAGAGTTAATATAGAGGAAGAGTTACTATAGAAGAAGAATTACTATAGAGGAAGAGTTACTATAGAGGAAGAGTTACTATAGAGGAAGAGTCACTATAGAAGAAGAGTTACTATAGAGGAAGAGTTACTATAGAGGAAGAGTTACTATAGAGGAAGAGTCACTATAGAGGAAGAGTTACTATAGAAGAAGAATTACTATAGAGGAAGAGTTACTATAGAGGAAGAGTCACTATAGAAGAAGAGTTACTATAGAGGAAGAGTTACTATAGAGGAAGAGTTACTATAGAGGAAGAGTTACTATAGAGGAAGAGTCACTATAGAGGAAGAGTTACTATAGAGGAAGAGTTATTATAGAGGAAGAGTTACTATAGAGGAAGAGTTACTAAAGAGGAAGAGTTACTATAGAGGAAGAGTTCCTATAGAGCAGTGGTTCTCAAATCCGGTCCTCGGGACCCACCAACAGGCCAGGTTTGCAAGATAACTAAATTACATCACAGGTGATCTCATTTGCTTCTCAGTGATTGCAGTATTCTAGTCTGCATCCCCCAAGGTAATACTTAAAATCTGGCCTGTTAGTGGGTCCCGAGGACCGGATTTGAGAACCACTGCTATAGAGGAAGAGTTACTAAAGAGGAAGAGTCCCTATAGAGGAAGAGTTACTATAGAGGAAGAGTTACTATAGAGGAAGAGTTACTATAGAGGAAGAGTCACTATAGAGGAAGAGTTACTATAGAGGAAGAGTTAATAGAGAGGAAGAGTCCCTATAGAGGAAGCATTACTATAGAGGAAGAGTCACTATAGAGGAATAGTTCCAGTAACAGAACTCCGACCCACACTGTACTTGTGGACTTCCGTCAGTATACGGCTTCCCCCCAGTCATGAACATAGATTTCAGATTTTCCCAGCCGCCCCCATACAAAGCTAGCTGACAACTTACAGTAGCTTGTATAAGTTTTGGAACCTTCCAGAATAAGAACTGTATATTTAAACACAGGCACAAAGAGATATACACTGTGGGACAACCTCCCCCCTCCCCCCTTAGCAGCCAATCCACATACACATATACATCCCATAATAGGTTGACCTTAAGGCAGACAGAAACAATAGTACAATGGGATACAGGCACTTACCAATAACAAACCCCACCCCACCTCACTATCTAGCAATGGTCTATGAGACACTCCTACAATATTCTAGCAATCTCTAAAGTCAAATTGTTTATCTTTATATATTTCTTGAGGGACATCGTTCAGAAATAGTATTGTCTCAAGTGAAAGAGGCCCTTCATTCTTAAGACAGAAGAGGACACATATAGAACCCAGGATAACCGGGGTAACACAAAATGCGGTGTGGTTGTACAGCGAGTCTGATTAGTGCAGACCAGACTGGGGTTCTTGGTCATCCTGTGCCCCTAATAGACACAGGGTGACTTACACATAAGAGGGGCCGGGGAAGCTGGACAAGGAGTTTCCTGACCTCTCTAAAGTAATCTGGGTTCCACGAGCCCCCCAACCAAAGTGACTCCCGTCAACAGTTCCTATAGAGGAAGAGTCCCTATAGATGAAGAGTCACTACAGAGGAAGAGTCGCTATAGAGGAAGAGTCACTACAGAGGAAGAGTCGCTATAGAGGAAGAGTTACTATGGGGGAAGAGTCCCTTTAGAGCACGGGTGTCCAACCTTTTGGCTTCTCTAGGCCACATTAAGTGTAGAGAAATTTTCTCGGGCCGCATATAAAATATATACTATTTGTTAAGGTACATAGGTAATAAATCGCCGCCACACCCTTCCCGTGCTGCCGCGCCCCCCCAGCACTAATTTAACACAACTATTGGATGATCCCCTCCGAGGCTGCCTCTGTGGCCGTGTGTAACGCTCCTGCGTTTTATGTATGATGTGGATTTACAGCTGCAGAAATATTCCACTTCAGTAGTCATGTAGAGAAACGCTGAGACACCAATCCCAACTCCCAAAGACTCATCATGTGTGGATGATCTCAATTCAGCAAGTAAATACACACACTCAATAAGAAGTTCCTGGAGTGATCTATGTATATAGTAGTATAGAGGTGATAGGCTGAAGAGACAGGTTGAGTTGAGACGATAGGTGACAGACACTTGAGAGGAATGTTCTTGAGAATGAGATAGTAACAGGTGGGATACAGATAGGTTAGCAATTATGTATGGTAGTAGATGATAGGATAGCAGATGACATACAGGAGAGACTAACCCAGTGCAAGAGCAGATGGTAGTAGGCTCAAGAGCTAGCAATCTTAGATAATGCAGATGTAAAAATAGTCCTTAGTATGCAGAGCTAGATAGTGTAAGCTTTAGTATGAAGGTTATAGAGGTTTCCCCTGTGGGGTACTTATCACTAATAGCAATGTAGCAGAGGAGAGGTTCGGCAAGAGCGGATGATCCGGTAGCGGGATACAGGGATCAGCGCAGCGTGGTTCCGACAGCGAGGTATGCTTGCAAGCATGAGAGCTTCAAGACAGGTTAGCATCAAGGCACAAAGCAGGTTGAACGGACACATGTGAGTGAGAGCTGCTGATTTAAATAGCTGTTCAGTCCGGCGCCTCATGATGATGTCAGCACTCTTAAAGGGAAACACACCTATATGTGCTTCATCTATCTAGGTAGATGGAACGCACCCGGAAATGATGTGATAGGAGGCACTGAGAGTGCCAGAACCTTACACCGTGCCCCCGACTCGACTTCCTTCCTCCCCAGCAAAAAAAAAAAATTGTCAAGGGGCAGTGGGCCGCATTGCCTGCAGTTCCGGGCCGCACGCGGCCCCTGGGCCGCAGGTTGGACATGCCTGCTTTAGAGGAAGAGTCACTATAGAGGAAGAGTTACATAGTTACATAGTTAGTGAGGTTGAAAAAAGACATCAGTCCATCCACTTCAACCTACGATGTATGTGTTTGCTGTTAACCGTACATTGTATACCCCTGTATGTTGTACATTGTATACCCCTGTATGTTTTACATTGTATACCCCTGTATGTTGTACATTGTATACCCCTGTATGTTTTACATTGTATACCCCTGTATGTTGTACATTGTATACCCCTGTATGTTGTACATTGTATACCTCTGTATGTTGTACATTATATACCCCTGTATGTAGTACATTGTATACCCCTGTATGTTGTACATTGTATACCCCTGTATGTTGTACATTGTATACCCCTGTATGTAGTACATTGTATACCCCTGTATGTTGTACATTGTATACACCTGCATGTTGTACATTGTATACCCCTGTATGTTGTACATTGTATACCCCTGTATGTTGTACATTTTATACCCCTGTATGTTTTACATTGTATACCCCTGTATGTTGTACATTGTATACCCCTGTATGTTTTACATTGTATACCCCTGTATGTTGTACATTGTATACCCCTGTATGTTGTACATTGTATACCTCTGTATGTTGTACATTATATACCCCTGTATGTAGTACATTGTATACCCCTGTATGTTGTACATTGTATACCCCTGTATGTAGTACATTGTATACCCCTGTATGTTGTACATTGTATATCCCTGTATGTTGTACATTGTATACCCCTGTATGTTGTACATTGTATACCCCTGTATGTTGTGCATTGTATACCCCCTGTATGTTGTACATTGTATACCCCCTGTATGTTGTACATTGTATATCCCTGTATGTTGTACATTGTATACCCCTGTATGTTGTACATTGTATAACCCTGTATGTTGTACATTGTATACCCCCTGTATGTTGTACATTGTATACCCCCTGCATGTTGTACATTGTATACCCCTGTATGTTGTACATTGTATACCCCCTGTATGTTGTACATTGTATAACCCTGTATGTTGTACATTGTATACCCCCTGTATGTTGTACATTGTATACCCCCTGCATGTTGTACATTGTATACCCCTGTATGTTGTACATTGTATACCCCCTGTATGTTGTACATTGTATACCCCCTGTATGTTATACATTGTATACTCCTGTATGTTGTGGTCTCTAAGGTGCCCATCTAGTAGTTTTTTGAAACTATCAATGCTCCCTGCTGATACGACTGCTTGTGGAAGAGAATTCCACATCCTTACCGCTCTTACAGTGAAGAACCCCTTACGCACTTTAAGGTTAAACCGCCTTTCCTCTAGTTTTAGTGAGTGGCCACGTGTTTTATTGTATTCCCTTAATCTGAATAGTTTGTTCCTTATGCTAGGGTCACCAGTACAGTATTTGTACATTGATATCATATCCCCCCTCAATCGTCTCTTCTCCAGAGAGAATAAGTTCAGTGCTTGTAGTCTTTCCTCATAGCTGATGTCTTCCATTCCCCTAATTATTTTTGTTGCCCTTCTCTGGACTTTCTCCAGTTCCAGCACATCCTTCCTGAGGACCGGTGCCCAGAACTGGACAGCATACTCCAGATGTGGCCGGACCAGAGTCTTGTAGAGTGGGAGAATAATCTCTTTATTTCTGGAGTGAATCCCCTTTTTTATACATCCCAGTATTCTGTTGGCTTTGCTTGCAGCGGCTTGGCATTGCATGCCACTGCCAAGCCTGTTGTCTACCAGTACCCCCAGGTCCTTCTCCATCCTAGACTCACCCAGAGGTTCCCCCCCTAGTGAGTAGCTTGCTTTCTGGTTTTTGGCCCCCAAGTGCATTACTTTACATTTTTCAACATTAAATCTCATCTGCCATGTAGTTGCCCACCCTCCCCCCACCCCGTTATTTTGTTCAGGTCTACTTGTAAGGTTTCCACATCCTGCATAGAAGATATTGGCATGCTTAGTTTAGTATCATCTGCAAATACTGAGATTGTACTAGATATCCCCTCCTCTAGATCATTTATGAATAAATTAAACAGGATTGGCCCCAGGACAGAACCCTGGGGGACCCCACTTTCCACCCCCGCCCAATCCGAGTACTCCCCATTAATCACCACCCTCTGTACTCTCCCCTGGAGCCAGTTCTCTATCCAGGTACTCACCTTATGGTCCATACCTACCTTCCTTAGTTTGTACAGTAAGTGTTTGTGGGGAACGGTGTCAAAGGCCTTTGCAAAGTCCAGATACACCACATCCACAGACCTTCCTTTATCCAGATACACCACATCCACAGGCCTTCCTTTATCCAGATACACCACATCCACAGACCTTCCTTTATCCAGATACACCACATCCACAGACCTTCCTTTATCCAGATACACCACATCCACAGACCTTCCTTTATCCAGATACACCACATCCACAGGCCTTCCTTTATCCAGATACACCACATCCACAGGCCTTCCTTTATCCAGATACACCACATCCACAGGCCTTCCTTTATCTAGGTGGCAGCTCACTTCATCGTAGAAGGTTAATAGATTGGTTTGGCAAGAACGATTTTTCATGAATCCATGCTGATTACTACTAATAATACAGTTTTCATTACTAAAGTCTTGTATGTGGTCCCTTAACAACCCCTCCAAAATCTTGCAGACTACAGATGTTAGGCTGACCGGCCTATAGTTACCCGGGATATATCTCGGCCCCTTTTTAAATATTGGTACCACGTTGGCTTTTTTCCAATCAGCTGGCACCATACCCGTCTGTAAACTATCCTTAAAGATCAAGAATAATGGTCTGGCAATCACCTGGCTGAGCTCTTTTAGAACCCTCGGGTGCAAGCCATCCGGTCCCGGGGATTTATTTATGTTAAGTTTCTCTAGTTTAGTTCTAAGTCTATCTTCTGTTAGCCATGGCGGCACTTCCTGAGGTGTCTTATTTAGTTCGGCCTTACAAGCTGGGTTCGTGTAGCCCCCCGATTCTTTTGTGAAGACTGAAGAGAAGAAATTATTTAACACTTCCGCCTTTTCTCTGTCCTCAGTGGCCATTTTTCCTTTATCATCTTTTATGGGGCCAATGTGTTCTGGCCTCGCTTTCTTACTGTTTATATACTTAAAGAATTTCTTGGGGTTCTTTTTACTCTCCTCCGCTATATGTCTCTCGTGTTCTATTTTAGCCGCCCTGATTTCATCTTTACATTTCTTATTACACTCTTTGTAGTGCTTAAATGCTGCCAATGACCCCTCAGTCTTGTATTTTTTGAAGGCCTTTTCTTTAGCTCTAATATGCATTTTTATGTTGGAGTTTAGCCACCCAGGGTTTAGTGTTGCTCTTTTAAATTTATTTCCCTGTGGAATGCACTGGCCAATCCCCTTGTTAAGTATGCTCTTGAAGCACTCCCATTTTTCCTCTGTGTTCTTTGTTCCCAGGGTTCTATCCCATTTGATATTTTCTAGCAGCGAGTGCAGTTTTGTTAGAGTTATTATAGAGGAAGAGTTCCTATAGAGGAAGATTTACTATAGGGGAAGAGGTATTATAGAGGAAGAGTTAGTATCCACTTGACCTCAGGAAGGTTTTACCCCCTTCATGACCAGGCCATTTATTGCTATTTAGCACTGTGCTGCTTTAACTGGCAATTGCACGGTCATGCAGCACTGTACTCATATAACTATTATATCATTTATTTTCACACAAATAGAGCTTTCTTTTGGTGGTATTTGATCACCTCTGGGGTTTTTATTTTGTATCATATAAGCAAAAATATACTGAAACTTTTGAAAAAAAAAATAAACAATATTTTTTACTTTGTGCTATAAAAAATATCCAATAAAAAAAAATAAAAAAATCAAATGTTTTAATAAATGTAGGCCAATTTGTATTCTGCTACATATCCTTGATAAACAAAAAAATAAATCCCAGTAAGAGCCGGTTCACACTGAGGCGATCCGACTTGCCGGGGCGACCTGTGAAGTCGCGGTGTACAGCGCGCACCGCGACCTCGGAGCTTCATATCATTGAAGTCAATGCAGGTCGCTCCAGGTCGCCCCAAAGTAGTACAGGACCCTTTTTCTAAGTCGGAGCGACTTGTGTCGCTCCTTTTAGAACGGGTCCTGTGCTAATCTATGGCAGGTGACCCACGGCGACTTGTCAGGCGACCAGGTCGCCTGACAAGTCGCCCCAGTGTGAACCGGCTCTAAGTGTAACTTTTACACAAACCAATCAAAATACGCTTATTGGGATTTTTTTTTTTACCAAAAATATGTAGCAGAATACAAATTGGCCTAAAATGTTGAAGAAATTCGATTTTTTTCAATTTTTTTATTGGATGTGTTTTATAGCAGAAAGTAAAAAATATATATATATTTTTGTTAATAGCGCAAAAAATAAAAATCGCACAGGTGATCAAATACCAATCAAAAGAAATCTCTATTTGTGGGGGAAAAAGGACATCAATTTTATTTGGGTACAGCGTCGCACGACCGCGCAATTGTCCGTTAACCACTTGACGATCGCCCACAGTATATTTACGCTCACCCAGGAGCATGTAGGGGGTGAGCACGCGCCGCCGGAGAGGCACGCTCCCGCCCCCGCTCTTTCATGGCCATCCCTGCGTGAATGACCGGCGGCTCCGATGTCCGCCGGTCACTGGCGATCTCCCGCTGGAGAGGGAGAAAGGCAGGCGGATGATGTAAACAAAGCCGTCTGTCATTCTCCCTGGTGTAACTGCAGAGATCATACGATCCTGCTATGTAGGATTGTATGTCTCTGTGGTTACATCACAAGCCACGCCCCCAAAGTTAGAAGCACGCCCCTAGGGACACACTTAACCCCTTGATCACTAATAAAGTTAACCCCTTCCCTGCCAGTGTCATTTTACAGTAACAGTGCATATGTATAGCACTGATTACTGTAGTAAAAAAAATCGCAGATCGCCGCCATTACTCGTTAAAAAAAAAAAAAAAACAATAAAAAAAATGACATACTGTAAATATTTCCCTTAGTTAGTAAACGCAATAACTTTTGCGCAAACCAATCAAAATACGTTTATTGCGATTTTTTTTTTTACCAAAAATATGTAGCAGAAAACAAATTGGCCTAAAATGTAAAAACATTTTGATTTTAACATTTTTTTGGGGGGAATTTCATATAAAAAAATGTGAAAAATATTGTTATTTTTTTTAAATTGTCGCTCTTTTTTTGTTTATAGCGCAAAAAATAAAAATCGCACAGGTGATCAAATACCACCGAAGGAAAGCTCTGTTTGTGGGGAAAAAATATAGGCCCTGGTCTTTGAGCAGCCAAATCCTCCGGGGCTTAAAGTGGAGTTCCACCCTATTTTTATACTTACCTCCATCTTCTCGCTCCGGGTCACCTGAAAAAGAAATGGATAATCGCATATTTTTTTTTTTTTTTACTTACCTCGTAGTGAAAAAAAAATACTTACCTTACTTCCTTCTTCCTCCTTCCTCGGCCAAGGCCCGTCGTCACTTCCTGGCTCTGCAATGATTCCTGGGAGCTGAACGTCATCGCTCCCAGGAATCATTGCGCCTGCACCGGCCCCGACGTCACTTCCGGGTCGCACGCGTCATCCCCTTCTAAACAGCTTCTGGGCATGCCCAGAAGCTGTGGAGGGATGACGCGCGCGACCCGGAAGTGACGTCGGGGCCGGCGCAGAGCATCGTGGGACCAAAGAAGG